>NW_025547076.1:72500-203059 GCF_905237065.1 Salmo salar | reverse complement strand
AAATGCTGAATACAACAGGTGTAGTAGACCTCACAGTGAAATGCTGAATACAACAGGTGTAGTAGACCTCACAGTGAAATGCTGAATACAACAGGTGTAGTAGACCTCACAGTGAAATGCTGAATACAACAGGTGTAGTAGACCTCACAGTGAAATGCTGAATACAACAGGTGTAGACCTCACAGTGAAATGCTGAATACAACAGGTGTAGTAGACCTCACAGTGAAATGCTGAATACAACAGGTGTAGTAGACCTTACAGTGAAATGCTGAATACAACAGGTGTAGTAGACCTTACAGTGAAATGCTGAATACAACAGGTGTAGTAGACCTCACAGTGAAATGCTGAATACAACAGGTGTAGTAGACCTTACAGTGAAATGCTGACTACAACAGGTGTAGTAGACCTCACAGTGAAATGCTGAATACAACAGGTGTAGACCTCACAGTGAAATGCTGAATACAACAGGTGTAGTAGACCTCACAGTGAAATGCTGAATACAACAGGTGTAGTAGACCTTACAGTGAAATGCTGAATACAACAGGTGTAGTAGACCTCACAGTGAAATGCTGAATACAACAGGTGTAGTAGACCTCACAGTGAAATGCTGAATACAACAGGTGTAGTAGACCTCACAGTGAAATGCTGAATACAACAGGTGTAGTAGACCTTACAGTGAAATGCTGAATACAACAGGTGTAGTAGACCTCACAGTGAAATGCTGAATACAACAGGTGTAGTAGACCTCACAGTGAAATGCTGAATACAACAGGTGTAGTAGACCTCACAGTGAAATGCTGAATACAATAGGTGTAGTAGACCTCACAGTGAAATGCTGAATACAACAGGTGTAGTAGACCTCACAGTGAAATGCTGAATACAACAGGTGTAGTAGACCTCACAGTGAAATGCTGAATACAACAGGTGTAGTAGACCTCACAGTGAAATGCTGAATACAACAGGTGTAGTAGACCTCACAGTGAAATGCTGAATACAACAGGTGTAGTAGACCTCACAGTCAAATGCTGAATACAACAGGTGTAGTAGACCTCACAGTGAAATGCTGAATACAACAGGTGTAGTAGACCTCACAGTGAAATGCTGAATACAACAGGTGTAGTAGACCTCACAGTGAAATGCTGAATACAACAGGTGTAGTAGACCTCACAGTGAAATGCTGAATACAACAGGTGTAGTAGACCTCACAGTGAAATGCTGAATACAACAGGTGTAGTAGACCTCACAGTGAAATGCTGAATACAACAGGTGTAGTAGACCTCACAGTGAAATTCTGAATACAACAGGTGTAGTAGACCTCACAGTGAAATGCTGAATACAACAGGTGTAGTAGACCTCACAGTGAAATGCTGAATACAACAGGTGTAGTAGACCTCACAGTGAAATGCTGAATACAACAGGTGTAGTAGACCTCACAGTGAAATGCTGAATACAACAGGTGTAGTAGACCTCACAGTGAAATGCTGAATACAACAGGTGTAGTAGACCTCACAGTGAAATGCTGAATACAACTGGTGTAGTAGACCTCACAGTGAAATGCTGAATACAACAGGTGTAGTAGACCTCACAGTGAAATGCTGAATACAACAGGTGTAGTAGACCTCACAGTGAAATGCTGAATACAACAGGTGTAGTAGACCTCACAGTGAAATGCTGAATACAACAGGTGTAGTAGACCTCACAGTGAAATGCTGAATACAACAGGTGAATTAGACCTCACAGTGAAATGCTGAATACAACAGGTGTAGTAGACCTCACAGTGAAATGCTGAATACAACAGGTGTAGTAGACCTCACAGTGAAATGCTGAATACAACAGGTGTAGGTAGACCTCACAGTGAAATGCTGAATACAACAGGTGTAGTAGACCTCACAGTGAAATGCTGAATACAACAGGTGTAGTAGACCTCACAGTCAAATGCTGAATACAACAGGTGTAGTAGACCTCACAGTGAAATGCTGAATACAACAGGTGTAGTAGACCTCACAGTCAAATGCTGAATACAACAGGTGTAGTAGACCTCACAGTGAAATGCTGAATACAACAGGTGTAGTAGACCTCACAGTGAAATGCTGAATACAACAGATGTAGTAGACCTCACAGTGAAATGCTGAATACAACAGGTGTAGTAGACCTCACAGTGAAATGCTGAATACAACAGGTGTAGTAGACCTCACAGTCAAATGCTGAATACAACAGGTGTAGTAGACCTCACAGTGAAATGCTGAATACAACAGGTGTAGTAGACCTCACAGTCAAATGCTGAATACAACAGGTGTAGTAGACCTCACAGTGAAATGCTGAATACAACAGGTGTAGTAGACCTCACAGTGAAATGCTGAATACAACAGGTGTAGTAGACCTCACAGTGAAATGCTGAATACAACAGGTGTAGTAGACCTCACAGTGAAATGCTGAATACAACAGGTGTAGTAGACCTCACAGTGAAATGCTGAATACAACAGGTGTAGTAGACCTCACAGTGAAATGCTGAATACAACAGGTGTAGTAGACATCACAGTGAAATGCTGAATACAACAGGTGTAGTAGACCTCACAGTGAAATGCTGAATACAACAGGTGTAGTAGACATCACAGTGAAATGCATACTTTACAAGCCCCTTAACCAACAACGATTTAAGAAGTTTTAAACATGGTAATCATAAACACTACCTACATGTATAGTTGGACCATATGGACATGTGAAAAGGCACGTTTGGATTAACAAGCGCTTGGCTTTGCTTGTATGATGACATCAGAGAGGGATTTATTATCGTCCTCAATGTCTCGTCTTTGAGAACACCATTGAGTCCTCATTTATTTACAGTATTACCCAGTATTACCCAGTATTACGCAGACCCCTCATGTGCAGAAGTTGCCCCATTAGGGAGGGATGGGGGGGGCAAATTCTTGCGTGGTGATCAAATTCAGAACGGCTGTCCGTCAAAAAAACCCATACAGAGCTGTGAAGAACAGAACCAGACCTCTCATACTGGACAGCCTGACCTGATGTATAGCGTGTTAGTGGACAGCCTGACCTGATGTATAGCGTGTTACTGGGACAGCCTGACCTGATGTATAGCGTGTTAGTGGACAGCCTGACCTGATGTATAGCGTGTTAGTGGACAGCCTGACCTGATGTATAGCGTGTTAGAGGACAGCCTGATGTATAGCGTGTTAGTGGACAGCCTGATGTATAGCGTGTTACTGGGACAGCCTGACCTGATGTATAGCGTGTTAGTGGACAGCCTGACCTGATGTATAGCATGTTAGTGGACAGCCTGACCTGATGTATAGCGTGTTACTGGGACAGCCTGACCTGATGTATAGCATGTTAGTGGACAGCCTGACCTGATGTATAGCGTGTTACTGGGACAGCCTGACCTGATGTATAGCGTGTTAGAGGACAGCCTGACCTGATGTATAGCGTGTTAGTGGACAGCCTGACCTGATGTATAGCGTGTTAGAGGACAGCCTGACCTGATGTATAGCGTGTTACTGGACAGCCTGACCTGATGTATAGCGTGTTAGTGGACAGCCTGATGTATAGCGTGTTAGTGGACAGCCTGACCTGATGTATAGCGTGTTAGTGGACAGCCTGACCTGATGTATAGCGTGTTACTGGGACAGCCTGACCTGATGTATAGCGTGTTACTGGGACAGCCTGACCTGATGTATAGCGTGTTAGTGGACAGCCTGACCTGATGTATAGCGTGTTAGTGGACAGCATGACCTGATGTATAGCGTGTTAGTGGACAGCCTGACCTGATGTATAGCGTGTTAGTGGGACAGCCTGACCTGATGTATAGCGTGTTAGTGGACAGCCTGACCTGATGTATAGCGTGTTAGTGGGACAGCCTGACCTGATGTATAGCGTGTTAGTGGACAGCCTGACCTGATGTATAGCGTGTTAGTGGGACAGCCTGACCTGATGTATAGCGTGTTAGAGGACAGCCTGACCTGATGTATAGCGTGTTAGTGGGACAGCCTGACCTGATGTATAGCGTGTTAGTGGACAGCCTGACCTGATGTATAGTGTGTTAGTGGACAGCCTGATGTATAGCGTGTTAGTGGACAGCCTGACCTGATGTATAGCGTGTTAGAGGACAGCCTGACCTGATGTATAGCGTGTTAGTGGACAGCCTGACCTGATGTATAGCGAGTTACTGGGACAGCCTGACCTGATGTATAGCGTGTTAGAGGACAGCCTGACCTGATGTATAGCGTGTTAGAGGACAGCCTGACCTGATGTATAGCATGTTACTGGGACAGCCTGACCTGATGTATAGCGTGTTAGTGGACAGCCTGACCTGATGTATAGCGTGTTAGTGGACAGCCTGACCTGATGTATAGCGTGTTAGTGGACAGCCTGACCTGATGTATAGCGTGTTAGAGGACAGCCTGACCTGATGTATAGCGTGTTAGTGGGACAGCCTGACCTGATGTATAGCGTGTTAGTGGACAGCCTGACCTGATGTATAGTCTGTTAGTGGACAGCCTGATGTATAGCGTGTTAGTGGACAGCCTGACCTGATGTATAGCGTGTTAGAGGACAGCCTGACCTGATGTATAGCGTGTTAGAGGACAGCCTGACCTGATGTATAGCGTGTTAGTGGACAGCCTGACCTGATGTATAGCGTGTTAGTGGACAGCCTGACCTGATGTATAGCGTGTTACTGTACAGCCACGACGTTCAAATTTTCAAAAACATTGTTGTAAACATTTATTTTATACAGATAAGTCCCTTTACGTGCTTATTACTGTAAAGAGTTATTACTGTCCAAATCTGCCATTTGTGTGAATGTAAAGAGTTATTACTGTCCAAATCTGCCATTTGTGTGAATGTAAAGAGTTATTACTGTCCAAATCTGCCATTTGTGTGAATGTAAAGAGTTATTGCTGTCCAAATCTGCCATTTGTGTGAATGTAAAGAGTTATTGCTGTCCAAATCTGCCATTTGTGTGAATGTAAAGAGTTATTGCTGTCCAAATCTGCCATTTGTGTGAATGTAAAGAGTTATTGCTGTCCAAATCTGCCATTTGTGTGAATGTAAAGAGTTATTACTGTCCAAATCTGCCATTTGTGTGAATGTAAAGAGTTATTACTGTCCAAATCTGCCATTTGTGTGAATGTAAAGAGTTATTACTGTCCAAATCTGCCATTTGTGTGAATGTAAAGAGTTATTACTGTCCAAATCTGCCATTTGTGTGAATGTAAAGAGTTATTACTGTCCAAATCTGCCATTTGTGTGAATGTAAAGAGTTATTACTGTCCAAATCTGCCATTTGTGTGAATGTAAAGAGTTATTACTGTCCAAATCTGCCATTTGTGTGAATGTAAAGAGTTATTACTGTCCAAATCTGCCATTTGTGTGAATGTAAAGAGTTATTACTGTCCAAATCTGCCATTTGTGTGAATGTAAAGAGTTATTACTGTCCAAATCTGCCATTTGTGTGAATGTAAAGAGTTATTACTGTCCAAATCTGCCATTTGTAACCTGTGTATGAGTGTAAAGAGTTATTACTGTGATATTATAACATGTATTAATAGAACATAGAGGAATAGTGCTGTTCAGAAGGACGTGACTGAAGGGCGTGACTGAAGGGACGTGACTGAAGGGACGTGACTGAAGGACGTGACTGAAGGGACCTGACTGAAGGACGTGACTGAAGGGCGTGACTGAAGGGACGTGACTGAAGGACGTGACTGAAGGGACGTGACTGAAGGACGTGACTGAAGGACGTGACTGAAGGACGTGACTGAAGGACGTGACTGAAGGGACGTGACTGAAGGACGTGACTGAAGGGACGTGACTGAAGGGACGTGACTGAAGGGACGTGACTGAAGGGACGTGACTGAAGGACCTGACTGAAGGACGTGACTGAAGGGCGTGACTGAAGGACGTGACTGAAGGGACGTGACTGAAGGACGTGACTGAAGGACGTGACTGAAGGGACGTGACTGAAGGGACGTGACTGAAGGGACCTGACTGAAGGGACGTGACTGAAGGACGTGACTGAAGGGACGTGACTGAAGGACGTGACTGAAGTACGTGACTGAAGGGACGTGACTGAAGGACGTGACTGAAGGCCCTGACTAAGGGACGTGACTGAAGGGACGTGACTGAAGGGACGTGACTGAAGGGACGTGACTGAAGGACGTGACTGAAGGACGTGACTGAAGGACGTGACTGAAGGACGTGACTGAAGGGACCTGACTGAAGGGACGTGACTGAAGGACGTGACTGAAGGGACGTGACTGAAGGACGTGACTGAAGTACGTGACTGAAGGGACGTGACTGAAGGACGTGACTGAAGGACGTGACTGAAGGGACGTGACTGAAGGACCTGACTGAAGGGACGTGACTGAAGGACCTGACTGAAGGGACCTGACCGACTAGCATCCCATTGACAGTCCGACCTAAACTTACCCTTACCTTAATCATAACCTAATTTGACCCAACTTGGAAATTCAACGTTGGTTTGCTGTTCAGCCACATCCTTTTAGTTTTCCCCTTAAATTCTAGGACATGTCTTCGGGTGAGTCTTCCTGTGCTGTGGGGACCTCAGTCAGCCCCAGTAGTTGTATGAGCTGGAAGTAAGAGTAGACCCAAGCTCGAGAGATGTCCTGAGTCTGTCCCAGAGCCCCGGCCTCCGTCAGCAAGCCTCGACGAAACTGTAGCTGCTGCTCCAGCATAGCCCTCTGCCTGTGGACGGGAGAGAGGGAGGAAGAGATGGGACAAAAAAAAAATATATATATATACTTTTCTAGGGGACGATCTCCATTGCCTTGATTCATCGCATTCCTCTCGCCTCCTTCTCAAAACCCATTTTTGGATGAGAAGGTCAGAGGGGCGGGACCTTTGCAACAGAATCGGCGTAATGAATACACCTTCCTGTCCACTTCCTCTTACTGACACATCTTCATGTTATGGATCTCTTAGCCAGGCCTACCACCCTAGACCCTGTTAGCCAGGCCTACCACCCTGGACCCTGTTAGCCAGGCCTACCACCCTAGACCCTGTTAGCCAGGCCTACCACCCTAGACCCTGTTAGCCTAGCCAGGCCTACCACCCTAGACCCTGTTAGCCAGGCCTACCACCCTAGACCCTGTTAGCCTAGCCAGGCCTGGCACCCTAGACCCTGTTAGCCAGGCCTACCACCCTAGACCCTGTTAGCCAGGCCTACCACCCTAGACCCTGTTAGCCAGGCCTAGCACCCTAGACCCTGTTAGCCAGGCCTACCACCCTAGACCCTGTTAGCCAGGCCTACCACCCTGGTCCCTGTTAGCCAGGCCTACCACCCTAGACCCTGTTAGCCAGGCCTACCACCCTGGTCCCTGTTAGCCAGGCCTACCACCCTAGACCCTGTTAGCCAGGCCTACCACCCTAGACCCTGTTAGCCTAGCCAGGCCTACCACCCTAGACCCTGTTAGCCAGGCCTACCACCCTGGTCCCTGTTAGCCAGTCCTACCACCCTAGACCCTGTTAGCCAGGCCTACCACCCTGGTCCCTGTTAGCCAGGCCTACCACCCTAGACCCTGTTAGCCAGGCCTACCACCCTGGACCCTGTTAGCCAGGCCTACCACCCTAGACCCTGTTAGCCAGGCCTACCACCCTAGACCCTGTTAGCCTAGCCAGGCCTGGCACCCTAGACCCTGTTAGCCAGGCCTACCACCCTAGACCCTGTTAGCCTAGCCAGGCCTACCACCCTAGACCCTGTTAGCCAGGCCTACCACCCTAGACCCTGTTAGCCAGGCCTACCACCCTGGACCCTGTTAGCCAGGCCTACCACCCTAGACCCTGTTAGCCAGGCCTAGCACCCTAGACCCTGTTAGCCAGGCCTACCACCCTAGACCCTGTTAGCCAGGCCTACCACCCTGGACCCTGTTAGCCAGGCCTACCACCCTAGACCCTGTTAGCCAGGCCTACCACCCTGGACCCTGTTAGCCAGGCCTACCACCCTAGACCCTGTTAGCCAGGCCTACCACCCTAGACCCTGTTAGCCAGGCCTACCACCCTGGACCCTGTTAGCCTAGCCAGTTCTACCACCCTAGACCCTGTTAGCCAGGCCTACCACCCTAGACCCTGTTAGCCAGGCCTACCACCCTAGACCCTGTTAGCCAGGCCTACCACCCTGGACCCTGTTAGCCAGGCCTGGCACTCTAGACCCTGTTAGCCAGGCCTACCACCCTAGACCCTGTTAGCCTAGCCAGGCCTACCACCCTAGACCCTGTTAGCCTAGCCAGGCCTACCACCCTAGACCCTGTTAGCCAGGCCTACCACCCTGGACCCTGTTAGCCAGGCCTACCACCCTAGACCCTGTTAGCCAGGCCTACCACCCTAGACCCTGTTAGCCAGGCCTACCACCCTGGACCCTGTTAGCCAGGCCTGGCACTCTAGACCCTGTTAGCCAGGCCTACCACCCTAGACCCTGTTAGCCAGGCCTAGCACCCTGGACCCTGTTAGCCAGGCCTACCACCCTAGACCCTGTTAGCCTAGCCAGGCCTACCACCCTAGACCCTGTTAGCCTAGCCAGGCCTACCACCCTAGACCCTGTTAGCCAGGCCTGGCACCCTAGACCCTGTTAGCCAGGCCTACCACCCTAGACCCTGTTAGCCTAGCCAGGCCTACCACCCTGGACCCTGTTAGCCAGGCCTACCACCCTAGACCCTGTTAGCCAGGCCTACCACCCTGGTCCCTGTTAGCCAGGCCTACCACCCTAGACCCTGTTAGCCTAGCCTAGCCAGGCCTACCACCCTAGACCCTGTTAGCCAGGCCTACCACCCTAGACCCTGTTAGCCAGGCCTACCACCCTGTACCCTATTAGCCAGGCCTACCACCCTGGACCCTGTTAGCCTAGCCAGGCCTACCACCCTAGACCCTGTTAGCCAGGCCTACCACCCTAGACCCTGTTAGCCAGGCCTACCACCCTAGACCCTGTTAGCCAGGCCTACCACCCTAGACCCTGTTAGCCAGGCCTACCACCCTGGACCCTGTTAGCCAGGCCTACCACCCTAGACCCTGTTAGCCAGGCCTACCACCCTGGTCCCTGTTAGCCAGGCCTACCACCCTAGACCCTGTTAGCCAGGCCTACCACCCTGGACCCTGTTAGCCAGGCCTACCACCCTAGACCCTGTTAGCCTAGCCAGTTCTACCACCCTAGACCCTGTTAGCCTAGCCAGGCCTAGCACCCTGGTCCCTGTTAGCCTAGCCAGGCCTACCAGCCTAGACCCTGTTAGCCTAGCCAGGCCTACCACCCTGGTCCCTGTTAGCCAGGCCTACCACCCTGGTCCCTGTTAGCCAGGCCTACCACCCTAGACCCTGTTAGCCTAGCCTAGCCAGGCCTACCACCCTAGACCCTGTTAGCCAGGCCTACCACCCTAGACCCTGTTAGCCAGGCCTACCACCCTGGTCCCTGTTAGCCAGGCCTACCACCCTGGACCCTGTTAGCCTAGCCAGGCCTACCACCCTAGACCCTGTTAGCCAGGCCTACCACCCTGGTCCCTGTTAGCCAGGCCTACCACCCTAGACCCTGTTAGCCAGGCCTACCACCCTAGACCCTGTTAGCCAGGCCTACCACCCTAGACCCTGTTAGCCAGGCCTACCACCCTGGACCCTGTTAGCCTAGCCAGGCCTACCACCCTAGACCCTGTTAGCCAGGCCTACCACCCTAGACCCTGTTAGCCAGGCCTACCACCCTGGTCCCTGTTAGCCAGGCCTACCACCCTGGACCCTGTTAGCCAGGCCTACCACCCTAGACCCTGTTAGCCAGGCCTACCACCCTAGACCCTGTTAGCCAGGCCTACCACCCTAGACCCTGTTAGCCAGTCCTACCACCCTGGACCCTGTTAGCCAGGCCTACCACCCTAGACCCTGTTAGCCAGTCCTACCACCCTGGTCCCTGTTAGCCAGGCCTACCACCCTGGTCCCTGTTAGCCAGGCCTACCACCCTAGACCCTGTTAGCCAGGCCTACCACCCTGGTCCCTGTTAGCCAGGCCTACTACCCTAGACCCTGTTAGCCAGGCCTACCACCCTGGACCCTGTTAGCCAGGCCTACCACCCTAGACCCTGTTAGCCTAGCCAGTTCTACCACCCTAGACCCTGTTAGCCTAGCCAGGCCTACCACCCTGGACCCTGTTAGCCAGGCCTACCACCCTGGACCCTGTTAGCCTAGCCAGGCCTACCACCCTGGACCCTGTTAGCCAGGCCTACCACCCTAGACCCTGTTAGCCAGGCCTACCACCCTGGTCCCTGTTAGCCAGGCCTACCACCCTAGACCCTGTTAGCCAGGCCTACCACCCTAGACCCTGTTAGCCAGGCCTACCACCCTGGTCCCTGTTAGCCAGGCCTACCACCCTGGTCCCTGTTAGCCTAGCCAGGCCTACCACCCTAGACCCTGTTAGCCAGGCCTACCACCCTGGTCCTGATGTAAATCCACTTCATCTACTGTAGTTCAAAAACCCAAATAAAAAAATTAAAACCCAAAAGGTATCATGTCATAGATGAAACCCACTTCTTTCTGAAGACATCTTTGAATCTTAGTTCGAATTAAACATTGAGGGAGATGTTAGTGTAATTATTTTACCAAAGTTTGCATCTGCACAGTTCTTTCAGTAAATGCGTTTTGTGAAATTTTCTGTGTAAATTGTTCAAAGTAGTCCTTATGTATGGAGTTTGTTTCTTAAACTTTTAAGTTTTGTTTGGCATACATTTTAAAGTGAAAATCTGAGTCAAAGAATAATTCTGTTACAGTGGAACTGCCCGTTTTGAAGATAGAAAATGAGTGAAAATGTATCTAGACCTTCATTTCCCCCAAAAATATCAGCTTTCATTTGACACCCAATTTGACATGTTCCTATGCACTTCACATGTTGATGCTCATTGGTCCTTTTTCAGGAAACTACCGGTATGCAAACGTCCCTTCTGCTGTAAAGGATTGGACATGGCAGCAACAATGAAGAGATTGAGATACCTGGCGAACAGTTCAGCTTGTAGTCGTGCCTCTTCTTTAGCCCACTGCGCTGCCTCTTCCTCTCTGATTTTTCTCTCCTCCACTACTTTCTTCCTCTCCTCTTCCTCCTCCTTCTGTTTCTGCAGGTACTCTCTCTTCTCATGGTCCTCCATCGCTGCCAGCCTCTTCCTATCCTCTTCTTTACTCATCGCCTCCTCGAGTCGCTGCAGCTCCAACTCAGCTGTAGGTAGAGTGGAGGGGACACACTTGTTATATTCAGGTCTGTGTGTGTGTGTGTGGTGTGTGTGTGTGGTGTGTGTGGTGTGTGTGTGTGGTGGTGGTGGTGGTGGTGGTGGTGGTGGTGGTGGTGTGTGTGTGTGTGTGTGTGTGTGTGTGTGTGTGTGTGTGTGTGTGTGTGTGTGTGTGTGTGTGTGTGTGTGTGTGTGTGTGTGTGTGTGTGTGTGTGTGTGTGTGTGTGTGTGTGTGTGTGTGTGTTTGCAGGGCTGGCCCTAGCCTTTTGGGAACCCTAAGCGAGATTTGGTTGGGGGGGGGTCCTACCTTGTGGCAAAATCTTATAGTGCCCCCCCTTGATGGCGGAGAGAACAATTATAGTTTTTATGTTAATTTCCTGCAATTCTACACATTTTGCCAAGACTTATGTTGTGTTAATATGATATCTGAGTTAATGACTAAGAAAATCAATGGGGGCCCCCTGGTGGTAAGAGCCCCTGGGCAGGTGCCTGGTCGGTATTCCACCATGATTATTACAAGTTTAGATAGCTGGTTAGACTAACTACCAATCTAAAAATTGTTAGCTGACATAGCTAAAATGAGTGAATGTCAGTGACGGACATAACAAGAAAAGAAAATTGCAGATGCAAAAAACAAATTTTGTAATTGCACCTGTTGTATTCTACTGCTCTCAACCGCTCGTTTACCTGGGACAGGTACCTGGGACAGGTGTGTGTGTGTGGAGTCGTTCACCTGCCCTGCGTTCCTCCTCCTCCTGTCTGATCTTCTGAATCATCTCAAACTGTCGTCTCTTCTTCTCCTTCTTCCTCCACTCCCTCTCTTTCTCCGCCTGCTCCTTTCTTCTCCTCTCAGTCTCCTTCTCCTCTAAAAGTTGTCTCTCTTCCTCCTCAGCCAGTCTCCTCAGCCTGCAGGAAGAGATCTTTACTATATATAAAAAACAAAAACATTTACATTTATATTTTAATAATTTAGCAGACGCTCTTATCCAGAGCGACTTACAGAAGCAATTAGAGTTAAGTGCCTTGCTCAAAGGCACATTGATAAATTTGTCAACAAGTCGGCACGGGATTCAAATCAGCAAACTTTCGGTAAGTGATCCAGTGCTCTTAAACAGCTAGACTACCTGCCCAGGCCCGGCGCCACGAGGGTGCAAAAGGGGGCATTGCCCCTTAGTTGGAATATTGTCCTCCATCAGTTTTGTATCCCTATTCTGTCCGACAATCTACCTACTCCGTCGTGCCCAGGCGATTTTTTTTTTGTGTATGCTTCATTCATGCAACTCCCTTGCATGTATCATATTGTGTCACGACTTCCCGCCGAAGTCGACCCCTCTCCTTGTTCGGGCGGCGGTCGACGTCACCGGCTTACTAGTCGCCACCGATCGATGTTTCACTGTTCGTTTGGTTTTGTCTTTATTGTGTTTTTGATTTCCCCTAATTATGTTCATTATTTAAACCTCTGCATTTCCTGTTTGTCTTGTCGGTTTCCTGTTTTGTGTGGTCGGAGGTGTTTCTCCGCAAAATGTATTTTCCTAGGAGAAGATTTATAGTTTTTTTCAAGGAAACACGTTTGTTTACATTGATCCCTGTGTCCTGCCCCTGACTCCTCTACTTCTCCTAAAGATAATCATTACAATATGTACGTCATACGCAATTTACCAGTTAAAAAAAATGTGGGTTAATTTTCAAATTCGCCGTGCAGCTGGATGGAATTTAGCTAATGTTAACAGGTAGGTAGGTAGCATAATGGATATTAGAAAGTGGCTTCGCCAGGGCACAATGGCATCATCGGATCAAAGTGGCGTGGCGAGAAGTCTGCCACAGAGGCCAAGGCCACTAAGCCATTTACATTTTTAGTCATTTTAGCAGACGCTCTTATCCAGAGCAATTTACAGTAGTGAATGCATACATTTCATTTCATTTCATACATTTTTTTATTATTTTCTTTTCTACTGGCCCCCCGTGGGAATCGAACCCACAACCCTGGCGTTGGACACACCGTGCTCTACCAACTGAGCCACAGGGAAGCTGGTGATTAGCCGATCCTAATCACCTAGTCCAAGGCCGTCGAGCCCAGCAGCAAAGGCACCTGCACAACCGTCTTGCAGCCTGGTGACATAGAAGGTAACCAACCAGAGGAGGGGCCTGCAGCCACCAAGATACCCGCCTGTCCTGTACTGTGGGAGAAAACCGCCATTTTGTAGCGCGTGGTTTAAAGGCAGAAAAAGTGGCTGGAATATTCCTGCAAGGAAATACAAGCACACGGACACCCCTGCTCCAAGCAAACGGCAAAGAGTAGTGAGTAGTAATCTGTAGTAATCTGTAGTAATCTGAAGGAATCTGTAGTAATCTGAAGGAATATGTAGTAATATGTGGTAATCTGTAGTAATCTGTAGTAATCTGAAGGAATATGTAGTAATCTGTAGTAATCTGTAGCAATCTGAAGGAATATGTAGTAATCTGTAGTAATCTGTAGTAATCTGAAGGAATATGTGGTAATCTGTAGTAATCTGTAGTAATCTGAAGGAATATGTGGTAATCTGTAGAAATCTGTAGTAATCTGAAGGAATATGTGGTAATCTGTAGTAATCTGTAGTAATCTGAAGGAATATGTGGTAATCTGTAGTAATCTGTAGTAATCTGAAGGAATATGTGGTAATCTGAAGGAATATGTGGTGAAACAACAATGGGCCAGGAAGAAGAGGATCATGAGAGGGAGTGCAAAATACTGTTTTTCAGCACTCTGGATGCCGTACTGGGAGCAACGTTTAACCAACCAAACAGCCAACAGCTTGTCGAAGCCCACGCCAGTTTCAGTTACAGACTGAAATCGCCCGATCTGGAGAAATGAAAAATGGACCATACGTTACGCAGAGCATTTTTGGATAAATACCCCGGGCCTCTAACAGCTACGCCTACTGTGATGATGATGGCGTTGAAGTTGGGATTAACATTTTGAAGCATCCACGGCAACTTATAAGCACAGACGGAGCATGTTGCACAGGAGGAAATCACAGCTGATTCAACTGGTATTTGAGAGGGATTTTATAAGCAAATTCCGTGTGGAGTGGAAGGACAGAGGAGGGTCAACACAGCATCAAGGAGGCTGGCAACTCTTTTGAATCTGGGTAAGAACAGGCAGCCTGGCTGGCCTTGTGTTATTTTGCTAGCTGCCATCTTTTTTTTATCTGGTAGATATGTTTGGTTTATAATATAATCTGATTGGTTTTAAATGTTGTTTTATCTGGTAGAAGAGGTGCTTTGCATTGCATCGATGAAGGGTGGTCGCAGACCTTGACCAATGGTTGAGTAAACGACGTAGCTATAGTGTTGCCGTTAACAACTCGTTGCTATGGAATACACATTTCCCGGGTTATCATACGAAGTTTAGTGCAGCGCTCTTGTGGGAAGCTGCGTCCAAGCTGCATTGTACGTGATTGTTTGCGTTCCGCGATTGTAAATGCATTGTATTGGCACGGAGAAGTGTTATTACGATAATTAGCATCTGTTTTGCATCGCATTGATGGGTATTGTGCATGTAGCTGTGTGGCATTGTCAATCATTTGAAGAAAATCTGTGGAGGGGAGCTGAAGGTTCGAGTTGCCAAACGTCAGCCTCGAATCCTCAATGATTTGGAGAAGATCTGCAAAGAGGAGTGGGACAAAATCCCTCCTGAGATGTGTGCAAACCTGGTGGCCAACTACAAGAAACGTCTGACCTCTGTGATTGGCAACAAGGGTTTTGCCACCAAGGACTAAGTCATGTTTTGCAGAGGGGGTCAAATACTTATTTCCCTCATTAAAATGCAAATCAATTTATAACATTTTTGACATGCGTTTTTCTGGATTTTTTTTTCTTCTGGAAAACCAGCCCCGTCACGGACACCGATGTCTTGCTCCCAGACAAACTAAACAACTTCTTTGTTCGCTTGGAGGACAACACAGTGCCACTGACACGGCCCGCTACCAAAACCTGCGGGCTCCCTTCACTGCAGCCAACGTGAGTAAAACATTTAAACGTGTTAACCCTCGCAAGGCTGCCGGGCCAGACGGCATCCCCGGCCGCGTCCTCAGAGCATGCGCAGACCAGCTGGCTGGTGTGTTTACGGACATATTCAATCAATCCTTATCCCAGTCTGCTGTTCCCACATGCTTCAAGAGGGCCACCATTGTTCCTGTACCCAAGAAAGCTAAGGTAACTGAGCTAAATGACTATCGCCCCGTAGCACTCACTTCTGTCATCATGAAGTGCTTTGAGAGTCTAGTCAAGGATCATATCACCTCCACCCTACCTGACACCCTAGAGCCACTCCAATTTACTTACCGCCCCAATAGGTCCACAGACGACGCAATCGCAACCACACTGCACACTGCCCTAACCATCTGGACAAGAGGAATACCAATGTAAGAATGCTGTTAATCGACTACAGCTCAGCATTTAACACCATAGTACCCTCAACTCGTCATTAAGCTCGAGACCCTGGGTCTCGACCTCGTCCTGTGCAATTGGGTCCTGGACTTCCTGACGGGCCGCCCCCAGGTGGTGAGGTTAGGAAACAACTTCTCCACCCCGTTGATCCTCAACACTGGGGCCCCACAAGGGTGCGTTCTCAGCCCTCTCCTGTACTCCCTGTTCACCCATGACTGCGTGGCCATGCACGCCTCCAACTCAATCATCAAGTTTGCAGACGACACTACAGTAATAGGCCTGATTACCAACAACGACGAGACGGCCTACAGGGAGGAGGTGAGGGCCCTCGGAGTGTGGTGTCAGGAAAATAACCTCTCACTCAATGTCAACAAAACAAAGGAGATGATCGTGGACTTCAGGAAACAGCAGATGGAGCATCCCCCCTATCCACATTGACGGGACAGTAGTGGAGAAGGTGGAAAGTTTAAAGTTCCTCGGCGTACACATCACGGACAAACTGAAATGGTCCACCCATACAGACAGCGTGGTGAAGAAGGTACAGCAGCGCCTCTTCAACCTCAGGAGGCTGAAGAAATTCGGCTTGTCACCAAAAACACTTTTACAGATGCACAATCGAGAGCATCCTGTTGGGCTGTATCACCGCCTGGTACGGCAACTGCACCGCCCACAACCGTAAGTCTCTCCAGAGGGTAGTGAGGTCTGCACAACACATCACCGGGGGCAAACTACCTGCCCTCCAGGACACCTACACCACCCGATGTCACAGGAAGGCCAAAAAGATCATCAAGGACAACAACCACCCGAGCCACTGCCTGTTCACCCCGCTATCATCCAGAAGGTGAGGTCAGTACAGGTACATCAAAGCTGGGACCGAGAGACTGAAAAACAGCTTCTATCTCAAGGCCATCAGACTGTTAAACAGCCATCACTAGCACAGAGAGGCTGCTGCCTACATACTGACTCAACTCCACCCACTTTAATAATGGGAAAATTGATGTAATAAATGTATCACTAGCCACTTTCTATAATGTTTACATTCCCTACAATACTCATCTCATATGTATATACTGTACTCTATACCATCTACTGCATCTTGCCTATGCCGTTCGGCCATCACTCATTCATATATTTATATGTTCATATTCTTATTCATTCCTTTACACTTGTGTGTATAAGGTAGATGTTGTGAAATTGTTAGGTTAGATTACTTGTTAGATATTACTGCACGGTCGGAACTAGAAGCACAAGCATTTCGCTACACTCGCATTAACATCTGCTAACCATGTGTTATGTGACAAATAAAATTTGATTTGATTTGAATACAGTTGTTCCACATTTGAGGTAATTCATATAATATCCACTAGAGGGCGGTGCCCCATCCCAGCCCATAACAGGAAGTTAGTTAGACACCCAACCTGAGTTCCTCAGCTCTCTGATTCTGCTCCTCTTCCAGCTCCAGCCTCATGCGCTCCTCTCTCTCCTCCCGCTCCTGCTGCCTCCTCCTCTCCTCCTCTCTCTCCTTCCTCTTCCTCTCCACCTCTAGTCGGCGACGCTCTGCCTTCTCAACCAACACATTCTTCTGTTGCTCCGTACGGGCTGCTGCTTCTCCTCTGTTCTTGTCCTTTATTACCCCAAATAAAACAGATCATGGATAATGTAGTGAATTCAAGGGTAGCGCCAACCAGGACTCAAACCCGGGTCCCTGCAACCATCAGTCCAACAACTTAACCAGTCACGCCCAGAGGTCGTGAACTTCTGTACGAAGTCGCTAGGTGTTGGCACTGAGGTCACTAGTATTTCAAAATAACATTGGGTAAAAGCAATCCTGAGAAGGTTTGTCCGAAGTGACGTCAGGTTCCCTACATAGTGCACTACTTCTGACTAGAGCCCTTTGACCCTAGGGGCCCTAGTCAATAGTAGTGCACTATATAGTGAATGAGGGGTCATTTCCCCATGCATACTATGTCCTCCATACTCACAGTACTGATGCTGGTGTCAGACATGACCAGATTTAACGGTTGGGTTTCCGCTGCCACGACAACCGAGGAGGATGACAGTTGGTCACGAGAGGACCGTCGTTGTCCGGACGGTAAAACCTCGTCCTCACAGGAGGTCGATCTGTGTGATCTCTGACCTGACTGCCCATTGGATGAGGAGCTCCTGAAGACAAAAGGGAATTCAGAAACTCTTGGAAGACAGTGGAAGTGTTTACAGAGCTGTGATTGGATAAAAACCAACCCACCTGTTTACAGAGCTGTGATTGGATAAAAACCAACCCATCTTTTTACAGAGCTGTGATTGGATAAAAACCAACCCACCTGTTTACAGAGCTGTGATTGGATAAAAACCAACCCATCTGTTTACAGAGCTGTGATTGGATAAAACCAACCCAACTGTTTACAGAGCTGTGATTGGATAAAAACCAACCCAACTGTTTACAGAGCTGTGATTGGATAAAACCAACCCACCTGTTTACAGAGCTGTGATTGGATAAAAACCAACCCACCTGTTTACAGAGGTGTGATTGGATAAAAACCAACCCACCTGTTTACAGAGCTGTGATTGGATAAAAACCAACCCACCTGTTTACAGAGCTGTGATTGGATAAAAACCAACCCACCTGTTTACAGAGCTGTGATTGGATAAAAACCAACCCACCTGTTTACAGAGCTGTGATTGGATAAAAACCAACCCACCTGTTTACAGAGCTGTGATTGGATAAAAACCAACCCACCTGTTTACAGAGCTGTGATTGGATAAAAACCAACCCACCTGTTTACAGAGCTGTGATTGGATAAAAACCAACCCACCTGTTTACAGAGCTGTGATTGGATAAAAACCAACCCACCTGTTTACAGAGCTGTGATTGGATAAAAACCAACCCACCTGTTTACAGAGCTGTGATTGGATCTAGGGGATTGGACAACGCTACGCTCCTCAGTGTCCTTCTTCACGTCTCCACCAGGACCCAACGCAGATGGAGACGTCTCAGACTCGTTGGTCTTGTTCGTCTTCTCTTTAGGTTTTCCTATAAGACAGGGAGGGAATCAGAGGAGATGGGTCTCAGACACCATGCATGCATCCCAAATGGCACCCTATTCCCTATATAGTGCACTACTATAGACCAGGGCCCTATGGCACCCTATTCCCTATATAGTGCACTACTTTAGACCAGAGCCCTATTCCCTATATAGTGCACTACTTTAGACCAGAGCCCTATCCCCTATGTAGTGCACTACTATAGACCAGAGCCCTATTCCCTATGTAGTGCACTACTTTAGACCAGAGCCTTATTCCCTATATAGTGCACTACTATAGACCAGGGCCCTATTCCCTATATAGTGCACTACTATAGACCAGGGCCCTATTCCCTATGTAGTGCACTACTATAGACCAGGGCCCTATCCCCTATATAGTGCACTACTTTAGACCAGAGCCCTATTCCCTATATAGTGCACTACTTTAGACCAGGGCCCTATCCCCTATGTAGTGCACTACTATAGACCAGGGCCCTATCCCCTATATAGTGCACTACTATAGACCAGGGCCCTATTCCCTATATAGTGCACTACTATAGACCAGGGCCCTATTCCCTATGTAGTGCACTACTATAGACCAGAGCCCTATTCCCTATGTAGTGCACTACTATAGACCAGGGCCCTATTCCCTATATAGTGCACTACTATAGACCAGAGCCCTATTCCCTATGTAGTGCACTACTATAGACCAGAGCCCTATTCCCTATGTAGTGCACTACTATAGACCAGAGCCCTATTCCCTATATAGTGCACTACTATAGACCAGAGCCCTATTCCCTATATAGTGCACTACTATAGACCAGAGCCCTATTCCCTATATAGTGCACTACTATAGACCAGAGCCTTATTCCCTATATAGTGCACTACTATAGACCAGAGCCTTATTCCCTATATAGTGCACTACTATAGACCAGAGCCTTATTCCCTATATAGTGCACTACTATAGACCAGAGCCCTATCCCCTATGTAGTGCACTACTATAGACCAGAGCCCTATTCCCTATGTAGTGCACTACTATAGACCAGAGCCCTATTCCCTATGTAGTGCACTACTATAGACCAGAGCCCTATTCCCTATGTAGTGCACTACTATAGACCAGAGCCCTATTCCCTATGTAGTGCACTACTATAGACCAGAGCCCTATTCCCTATGTAGTGCACTACCTTTGACCCGGGCCTTCTTCTTCTTCCCCGCCTCCTTGGAGAAGACTTCCTGGTTCTGCTCTTGTCCTTCAATCACTTTTCTCTTTGTCTGGAAAACAGGAAATGACATCAATGAAGCTCCTCCTCGGTTTCTATTAAACTACAGTATTATGTGATGGATACAGACCAGGGGGGTTATTAAACTACAGTATTATGTGTTGGATACAGACCAGGGGGGGTATTAAACTACAGTATTATGTGATGGATACAGACCAGGGGGGGTTATTAAACTACAGTATTATGTGTTGGATACAGACCAGGGGGGGTTATTAAACTACAGTATTATGTGTTGGATACAGACCAGGGGGGGTTTATTAAACTACAGTATTATGTGTTGGATACAGACCAGGGGGGGTTTATTAAACTACAGTATTATGTGTTGGATACAGACCAGGGGGGTATTAAACTACAGTATTATGTGATGGATACAGACCAGGGGGGTTATTAAACTACAGTATTATGTGATGGATACAGACCAGGGGGGGTTATTAAACTACAGTATTATGTGTTGGATACAGACCAGGGGGGTTTATTAAACTACAGTATTATGTGTTGGATACAGACCAGGGGGGGTATTAAACTACAGTATTATGTGATGGATACAGACCAGGGGGGTTATTAAACTACAGTATTATGTGTTGGATACAGACCAGGGGGGTTATTAAACTACAGTATTATGTGTTGGATACAGACCAGGGGGGGTTTATTAAACTACAGTATTATGTGTTGGATACAGACCAGGGGGGTTATTAAACTACAGTATTATGTGTTGGATACAGACCAGGGGGGGTTTATTAAACTACAGTATTATGTGTTGGATACAGACCAGGGGGTTTATTAAACTACAGTATTATGTGTTGGATACAGACCAGGGGGTTTATTAAACTACAGTATTATGTGTTGGATACAGACCAGGGGGGTTTATTAAACTACAGTATTATGTGTTGGATACAGACCAGGGGGTTTATTAAACTACAGTATTATGTGTTGGATACAGACCAGGGGGTTTATTAAACTACAGTATTATGTGTTGGATACAGACCAGGGGGGGTTTATTAAACTACAGTATTATGTGTTGGATACAGACCAGGGGGGTTATTAAACTACAGTATTATGTGATGGATACAGACCAGGGGGGGTTATTAAACTACAGTATTATGTGTTGGATACAGACCAGGGGGGTTTATTAAACTACAGTATTATGTGTTGGATACAGACCAGGGGGGGTTATTAAACTACAGTATTATGTGTTGGATACAGACCAGGGGGGTTTATTAAACTACAGTATTATGTGTTGGATACAGACCAGGGGGGTTATTAAACTACAGTATTATGTGATGGATACAGACCAGGGGGTTATTAAACTACAGTATTATGTGTTGGATACAGACCAGGGGGGGGTTTATTAAACTACAGTATTATGTGTTGGATATAGACCAGGGGGGTTATTAAACTACAGTATTATGTGATGGATACAGACCAGGGGGGTTATTAAACTACAGTATTATGTGATGGATACAGACCAGGGGGGGTTATTAAACTACAGTATTATGTGTTGGATACAGACCAGGGGGGTTATTAAACTACAGTATTATGTGATGGATACAGACCAGGGGGGTTATTAAACTACAGTATTATGTGTTGGATACAGACCAGGGGGGTTTATTAAAGTACAGTATTATGTGATGGATACAGACCAGGGGGTTATTAAACTACAGTATTATGTGATGGATACAGACCAGGGGGGGTATTAAACTACAGTATTATGTGATGGATACAGACCAGGGGGTTATTAAACTACAGTATTATGTGATGGATACAGACCAGGGGGGTTATTAAACTACAGTATTATGTGTTGGATACAGACCAGGGGGGGTTATTAAACTACAGTATTATGTGTTGGATACATTAAGGACAGAGTCCCAAGTGGTACCCTATTGCCTATATAGTGCACTAGGGCCCATAGGGCTCTGGTCAATAGGAGTGCACTATGTAGGGAATAGGGTGTCACTTGGGACAACACTGGGTTCCCACAAGGGTGCGTTCTCAGCCCTCTCCTGTACTCCCTGTTCACCCATGACTGCGTGGCCATGCACGCCTCCAACTCAGTCATCAAGTTTGCAGACGACACTACAGTGGTAGGCTTGATTACCAACAGGGACCAGACGGCCTACAGGGAGGAGGTGAGGGTCCTGGTGGAGAGACGGCCTACAGGGAGGAGGTGAGGGGCCCTGGTGGAGAGACGGCCTACAGGGAGGAGGTGAGGGGCCCTGGTGGAGAGACAGCCTACAGGGAGGAGGTGAGGGCCCAGGGAGTGTGGTGTCAGGAAAATAACCTCTCACTCAATGTCAACAAAACAAAGGAGATGATCGTGGACTTCAGGAAACAGCAGAGGGAGCAGCCCCTATCCACATCGACGGGACAGCAGTGGAGAAGGTGGAAAGTTTTAAGTTCCTCGGCGTACATGTCACTGACAAACTGAAATGGACCACCCACACAGACAGCGTGGTGAAGAAGGCGCAGCAGCACCTCTACAACCTCAGGAGGCTGAAGAAATTCGACTTGTCACCAAAAACACTCACAAACTTCTACAGATGCACAATCGAGAGCATCCTGTCAGGCTGTATCACCGCCTGGTACGGCAGCTGCTCCACCCACAACCGCAGGGCTCTCCAGAGGGTAGTGAGGTCTACACAACGCATCACCGGGGGCAAACTACCTGCCCTCCATGACACCTACACCACCCGATGTCACAGGAAGGCCAAAAAGATCATCAAGGACAACAACCACCCGAGCCACTGCCTGTTCACCCCGCTATCATCCAGAAGGTGAGGTCAGTACAGGTGCATCAAAGCTGGGACAGAGAAACTGAAAAACAGCTTCTATCTCCAGGCCATCAGACTGTTAAAACAGCCATCACTAGCACAGAGAGGCTGCTGCCTACATACAGACTCGGAATCATTGGCCACTTTAATAAATGGATCACTAGTCACTTTAATAATGTTTACATATCTTGTATTACTCATCTCATATGTATATACTGTATTCTAGTCTACTGTATCTTAGTCTATGTATTACTCATCTCATATGTATATACTGTATTCTATTCTACTGTATTACTCATCTCATATGTATATACTGTACTCTATTCTACTGTATTACTCATCTCATATGTATATACTGTACTCTATTCTACTGTATTACTCATCTCATATGTATCTACTGTATTCTATTCTACTGTATTACTCATCTCATATGTATACACTGTATTCTATTCTACTGTATTACTCATCTCATATGTATATACTGTACTCTATTCTACTGTATTACTCATCTCATATGTATATGCTGTATTTTATACCATCTACTGCATCTTAGCCTATGCCGCTTTGCTCATCCATATATTTATATGTAAATATTCTTATTTCATTTCTTTACTTAGATCTGTGTGTATTAGGTATTTGTTGTGAAATTGTTAGATATTACTGCATGGTCGGAGCTAGAAACACAAGCATTTCGCTACACTCTCATTAACATCTGCTAACCATGTGTATTTATTTATTTATTATACCTTTATTTAACTAGGCAAGTCAGTTAAGAACAAATTCTTATTTACGTGTATGTGACCGATAAAATCAAATCAAATGTATTTATATAGCCCTTCGTACATCAGCTGATATTCTCAAAGTGCTGTACAGAAACCCAGCCTAAAACCCCCCAAACAGCAAGCAATGCAGGTGTAGAAGCACGGTGGCTAGGAAAAACTCCCTAGGAAAAACTCCCTAGAAAGGCCAGAACCTAGGAAGAAACCTAGAGAGGAACCAGGCTATGAGGGGTGGCTAGGAAAAACTCCCTAGGAAAAACTCCCTAGAAAGGCCAGAACCTAGGAAGAAACCTAGAGAGGAACCAGGCTAATGAGGGGTGGCCAGTCCTCTTCTGGCTGTGCCGGGTGGAGATTATAACAGAACATGGTCAAAATTAGATTTGAACACCATAACGTACCATTTTCTGTAGAGTGGGAGAGTCCTGTGATTCCACCTCTTTATTCAATGTGTCCTTCTTCTTCTTCTCTCTGATGGTTTGTTCACCTGTTTCCTGTGTCTGTCCCTCCACCTGCTGTGGATTCTGTTCATCTACTGTCACGTTTGTTTTCTTAGAATGGCCTCTTTTCCTGCTAAAAAGAGAGAAGAGGCAGGATTTAAAGGTAACGATCGATAAAGACGGAGATATTAGAGGCAGGAACTGAAGAGACGGGAGGATGAGGGAGATGACAGAGGGAGGGAGAGAGATGGGGTGGACAGGGGAGGGAGGCTGAGGGAGGGAGAGAGAAGGAGAGACAGGGAGGGAGGCTGAGGGAGGGAGAGAGCAGGAGAGACAGGGAGGGGAGGCTGAGGGAGGGAGAGAGAAGGAGAGACAGGGAGGGAGGCTGAGGGAGGGAGAGATGGAGAGACTGAGGGAGGGAGAGAGATGGGGTGAACAGGGGAGGGAGGCTGAGGGAGGGAGAGAGAAGGAGAGATGGGGTGGACAGGGGAGGGAGGCTGAGGGAGGGAGAGAGAAGGAGAGACTGAGGGAGGGAGAGAGATGGGGTGGACAGGGGAGGGAGGCTGAGGGAGGGAGAGAAGGAGAGACTGAGGGAGGGAGAGAGATGGGGTGGACAGGGGAGGGAGGCTGAGGGAGGGAGAGAGAGGGAGAGATGGGGTGGACAGGGGAGGGAGACTGAGGGAGGGAGAGAGAAGGAGAGACTGAGGGAGGGAGAGAGCGGGTGGACAGGGGAGGGGGGAGAGAGTGGGAGAGGAAGGGGGTATGAGGGAGGGAGACAAAAAAGCAATTAGACAGGATATGAATGAGGACTAGAAGAACCCTGTACACTGTGACCTTTGACCTATACCTGCTACTCAGGACCCTTTCAACCTGCAGCCCAGATAGTAGATCTGAGATAGTAGGGACAGGACTCGATTAAGGTCTGTCTGAGTCCCAAATGGGTCCTATGAGTCCTGGTCACTAGCAGTACACTATGTAGGGTGTAGGAAGCCATGTGGGATACAGTCTTTTTCACTCACCCACTGGGTGTAAGTGGTCCCTCTGAGCGATTGGGATTTTTCTTCTGAGAGAGGGCCCGTTCTGTAGAGAGACCTGTGGGGATTGGCTGTGAAGGTTTGTGGGGGTTGATGTTTTGGGTCTCTTCTTCTTCTTCTTCTTCTGTGGTAGGTAAGGAGGATACCCCACTCGTCTGTGGACCTGTCTGATCCAGATCCTGCCTCCTCTTCCTTGTCGTAGACTTCTCCTCAGCTTCCTCCCTCCTCACCTCCTTTCCTTCCCGTGTCGCCTTCCCTTCCTCCTGTCTTGGAATCTCCACTGGTGCTACAAGCAGAGGGTGTATAGTTCAGGTCCTTGCAGATCCGGATACTGGCCCAACAGCCGCCCCGGTTTTTGTTTTGTTTTTACCTGTCCTGCTGCGGAGGTTGTAGCTCAGAGCAGCCATCATGTCTTTATGTCGTCCTCCGGGTCTCTGAGCGTCTGGGTGCAGCTGGCCAGGGGAGAGACACACTACAGCGTTAGACGAGACTACAACAGGCGGTAGATCAGACTGGATCAGACTAGATCAGACTAGATCAGACTAGATCAGACTAGATCAGACTAGATCAGACTGGATCAGACTAGATCAGACTAGATCAGACTGGATCAGACTAGATCAGACTAGATCAGACTAAATCAGACTGGATCAGACTAGATCAGACTAGATCAGACTAAATCAGACTAAGTGCATTAGACCAGACTAAGTGCAGTAGACCAGACTAAGTGCATTAGATCAGACTAGACCAGACTAAGTGCGTTAGATCAGACTAGACCAGACTAAGTGCGTTAGATCAGACTAGATCAGACTAGACCAGACTAAGTGCGTTAGATCAGACTAGACCAGACTAAGTGCGTTAGATCAGACTAGACCAGACTAAGTGCGTTAGATCAGACTAGATCAGACTAGACCAGACTAAGTGCGTTAGATCAGACTAGATCAGACTAAATGCAGTAGATCAGACTAAGTGCAGTAGATCAGACTAAATGCAGTAGACCAGACTAAGTGCATTAGATCAGACTAGACCAGACTAAGTGCATTAGATCAGACTAGACCAGACTAAGTGCATTAGATCAGACTAGACCAGACTAAGTGCATTAGATCAGACTAGACCAGACTAGACCAGACTAGATCAGACTAAATGCAGTAGATCAGACTAAGTGCAGTAGATCAGACTAAGTGCAGTAGATCAGACTAAGTGCATTAGACCAGACTAAGTGCATTAGATCAGACTAAGTGTAGTTGATCAGACTAAATGCAGTAGATCAGACTAAGTGTAGTTGATCAGACTAGACCAGACTAGATCAGACTAAATGCAGTAGATCAGACTAAGTGCAGTAGATCAGACTAAGTGCATTAGACCAGACTAAGTGTAGTAGATCAGACTAAGTGTAGTTGATCAGACTAAATGCAGTAGATCAGACTAAGTGTAGTAGATCAGACTAAGTGTAGTATAGTAAATGTAATGCTGCTCACCTGTTTCCGTGTAGTTCTGTTCCTGGGAGATTCAGGTTCCTGTCTCTGTTCACCAGACACGACCGTTTGTCCATCAGATCCCACCTCTTGGACTAATTCACATTCGTCCATGTTGGTTTGGGGTCTTTCAGGATTACTGGCTTCCCCTGGAACAAGAATGAAAAAAGGCGATCAGATATATAACTGATCCACTTTTATATAAGCTGCGGGTACGTAATGAAACCGAATCAAAACAGCCACTACATACCCAGCCATCACCTGCGTTTTGAGACATGACGATGGCTGGGTATTCCCGATTCAAAACTGTGACCAGCATTTCCATGTAGATAGAGAATACTGTAAACTCCGTTTTTAAATCTGGTCCATAAAGAACTTCCAATCACATGGCTCTCTGAGACATTTCCATGTCGTGTTTCCTCTCGAGTATGTCTCAACAGGTTCTAGGTAGACTCATAGGTTCTATGTAGACTCATAGGTTATAGGTAGACTCCTAGGTTCTGGGTAGACTTCTAGGTAGACTCCTAGGTTCTAGGTAGACTCCTAGGTTCTAGGTAGACTCCTAGGTTCTAGGTAGATTCCTAGGTTCTAGGTAGACTCCTAGGTTCTAGGTAGACTCCTAGGTTCTAGGTAGACTCCTAGGTAGACTCCTAGGTTCTAGGTAGACTCCTAGGTTCTAGGTAGACTCCTAGGTAGACTCCTAGGTAGACTCCTAGGTTCTAGGTAGACTCCTAGGTTCTGGGTAGACTACTAGGTTCTAGGTAGACTCCTAGGTTCTAGGTAGACTCCTAGGTAGACTCCTAGGTTATAGGTAGACTCCTAGGTTCTAGGTAGACTCCTAGGTTCTAGGTAGACTCCTAGGTAGACTCCTAGGTTCTAGGTAGACTCCTAGGTTCTAGGTAGACTCCTAGGTTCTAGGTAGACTCCTAGGTAGACTCATAGGTTCTAGGTAGACTCCTAGGTTCTAGGTATACTCCTAGGTTCTGGGTAGACTTCTAGGTAGACTCCTAGGTTCTAGGTAGACTCCTAGGTTCTAGGTAGACTCCTAGGTTCTAGGTAGACTCCTAGGTTCTAGGTATACTCCTATGTCCTGGGTAGACTCCTAGGTAGACTCCTAGGTTCTAGGTATACTCCTAGGTTCTGGGTAGACTTCTAGGTAGACTCCTAGGTTCTAGGTAGACTCCTAGGTAGACTCCTAGGTTCTAGGTATACTCCTAGGTTCTAGGTAGACTCCTAGGTTCTGGGTAGACTCATAGGTTCTAGGTAGACTCCTAGGTTCTAGGTAGACTCCTAGGTTCTAGGTAGACTCCTAGGTAGACTCCTAGGTTCTAGGTAGACTCCTAGGTTCTAGGTAGACTCCTAGGTTCTAGGTAGACTCCTAGGTAGACTCCTAGGTTATAGGTAGATTCCTAGGTTCTAGGTAGACTCCTAGGTTCTAGGTAGACTCCTAGGTAGACTCCTAGGTTCTAGGTAGACTCCTAGGTTCTAGGTAGACTCCTAGGTAGACTCCTAGGTTCTAGGTAGACTCCTAGGTTCTAGGTAGACTCATAGGTTCTATGTAGACTACTAGGTTCTGGGTAGACTCCTAGGTTCTAGGTAGACTCCTAGGTTCTAGGTAGACTCCTAGGTTCTAGGTAGATTCCTAGGTTCTAGGTAGACTCCTAGGTTCTATGTAGACTCCTAGGTTCTGGGTAGACTCCTAGGTTCTGGGTAGACTCCTAGGTTCTAGGTAGACTCCTAGGTTCTGGGTAGACTCCTAGTTTCTAGGTAGACTCCTAGGTTCTAGGTAGATTCCTAGGTTCTAGGTAGACTCCTAGGTTCTGGGTAGACTCCTAGTTTCTAGGTAGACTCCTAGGTAGACTCCTAGGTTCTAGGTAGACTCCTAGGTAGACTCCTAGGTTCTAGGTAGATTCCTAGGTTCTAGGTAGACTCCTAGGTTCTGGGTAGACTCCTAGGTTCTAGGTAGACTCCTCCTAGGTTCTAGGTAGACTCATAGGTTCTAGGTAGACTCCTAGGTTCTAGGTATACTCCTAGGTTCTGGGTAGACTTCTAGGTAGACTCCTAGGTTCTAGGTAGACTCCTAGGTTCTAGGTAGACTCCTAGGTTCTAGGTAGATTCCTAGGTTCTAGGTAGACTCCTAGGTTCTAGGTAGACTCCCTAGGTTCTAGGTAGACTCCTAGGTAGACTCCTAGGTTCTAGGTAGACTCCTAGGTTCTAGGTAGACTCCTAGGTTCTAGGTAGACTCCTAGGTAGACTCCTAGGTAGACTCCTAGGTTCTAGGTAGACTCCTAGGTTCTGGGTAGACTACTAGGTTCTAGGTAGACTCCTAGGTTCTAGGTAGACTCCTAGGTTAAAGGTAGACTCCTAGGTTCTAGGTAGACTCCTAGGTAGACTCCTAGGTTCTAGGTAGACTCCTAGGTTCTAGGTAGACTCCTAGGTTCTAGGTAGACTCCTAGGTAGACTCATAGGTTCTAGGTAGACTCCTAGGTTCTAGGTATACTCCTAGGTTCTGGGTAGACTTCTAGGTAGACTCCTAGGTTCTAGGTAGACTCCTAGGTTCTAGGTAGACTCCTAGGTTCTAGGTAGACTCCTAGGTTCTAGGTATACTCCTAGGTCCTGGGTAGACTCCTAGGTAGACTCCTAGGTTCTAGGTATACTCCTAGGTTCTGGGTAGACTTCTAGGTAGACTCCTAGGTTCTAGGTAGACTCCTAGGTAGACTCCTAGGTTCTAGGTATACTCCTAGGTTCTAGGTAGACTCCTAGGTTCTGGGTAGACTCATAGGTTCTAGGTAGACTCCTAGGTTCTAGGTAGACTCCTAGGTTCTAGGTAGACTCCTAGGTAGACTCCTAGGTTCTAGGTAGACTCCTAGGTTCTAGGTAGACTCCTAGGTTCTAGGTAGACTCCTAGGTAGACTCCTAGGTTATAGGTAGATTCCTAGGTTCTAGGTAGACTCCTAGGTTCTAGGTAGACTCCTAGGTAGACTCCTAGGTTCTAGGTAGACTCCTAGGTTCTAGGTAGACTCCTAGGTTCTAGGTAGACTCCTAGGTAGACTCCTAGGTTCTAGGTAGACTCCTAGGTTCTAGGTAGACTCCTAGGTTCTAGGTAGACTCATAGGTTCTATGTAGACTACTAGGTTCTGGGTAGACTCCTAGGTTCTAGGTAGACTCCTAGTTTCTAGGTAGACTCCTAGGTTCTAGGTAGATTCCTAGGTTCTAGGTAGACTCCTAGGTTCTAGGTAGACTCCTAGGTTCTGGGTAGACTCCTAGGTTCTGGGTAGACTCCTAGGTTCTAGGTAGACTCCTAGGTTCTGGGTAGACTCCTAGTTTCTAGGTAGACTCCTAGGTTCTAGGTAGATTCCTAGGTTCTAGGTAGACTCCTAGGTTCTGGGTAGACTCCTAGTTTCTAGGTAGACTCCTAGGTAGACTCCTAGGTTCTAGGTAGACTCCTAGGTAGACTCCTAGGTTCTAGGTAGATTCCTAGGTTCTAGGTAGACTCCTAGGTTCTGGGTAGACTCCTAGGTTCTAGGTAGACTCCTCCTAGGTTCTAGGTAGACTCCTCCTAGGTTCTAGGTAGACTCCTAGGTAGACTCCTAGGTTCTAGGTAGACTCCTAGGTAGACTCCTAGGTTCTAGGTAGACTCCTAGGTTCTAGGTAGACTCATAGGTTCTATGTAGACTACTAGGTTCTGGGTAGACTCCTAGGTTCTAGGTAGACTCCTAGGTTCTAGGTAGACTCCTAGGTTCTAGGTAGATTCCTAGGTTCTAGGTAGACTCCTAGGTTCTAGGTAGACTCCTAGGTTCTATGTAGACTCCTAGGTTCTGGGTAGACTCCTAGGTTCTGTGTAGACTCCTAGGTTCTAGGTAGACTCCTAGGTTCTGGGTAGACTCCTAGTTTCTAGGTAGACTCCTAGGTTCTAGGTAGATTCCTAGGTTCTAGGTAGACTCCTAGGTTCTGGGTAGACTCCTAGTTTCTAGGTAGACTCCTAGGTAGACTCCTAGGTTCTAGGTAGATTCCTAGGTTCTAGGTAGACTCCTAGGTTCTGGGTAGACTCCTAGGTTCTAGGTAGACTCCTCCTAGGTTCTAGGTAGACTCATAGGTTCTAGGTAGACTCCTAGGTTCTAGGTATACTCCTAGGTTCTGGGTAGACTTCTAGGTAGACTCCTAGGTTCTAGGTAGACTCCTAGGTTCTAGGTAGACTCCTAGGTTCTAGGTAGATTCCTAGGTTCTAGGTAGACTCCTAGGTTCTAGGTAGACTCCTAGGTTCTAGGTAGACTCCTAGGTAGACTCCTAGGTTCTAGGTAGACTCCTAGGTTCTAGGTAGACTCCTAGGTTCTAGGTAGACTCCTAGGTAGACTCCTAGGTAGACTCCTAGGTTCTAGGTAGACTCCCTAGGTTCTGGGTAGACTACTAGGTTCTAGGTAGACTCCTAGGTTCTAGGTAGACTCCTAGGTTAAAGGTAGACTCCTAGGTTCTAGGTAGACTCCTAGGTAGACTCCTAGGTTCTAGGTAGACTCCTAGGTTCTAGGTAGACTCCTAGGTTCTAGGTAGACTCCTAGGTAGACTCATAGGTTCTAGGTAGACTCCTAGGTTCTAGGTATACTCCTAGGTTCTGGGTAGACTTCTAGGTAGACTCCTAGGTTCTAGGTAGACTCCTAGGTTCTAGGTAGACTCCTAGGTTCTAGGTATACTCCTAGGTCCTGGGTAGACTCCTAGGTAGACTCCTAGGTTCTAGGTATACTCCTAGGTTCTGGGTAGACTTCTAGGTAGACTCCTAGGTTCTAGGTAGACTCCTAGGTAGACTCCTAGGTTCTAGGTAGACTCCTAGGTTCTGGGTAGACTCATAGGTTCTAGGTAGACTCCTAGGTTCTAGGTAGACTCCTAGGTTCTAGGTAGACTCCTAGGTAGACTCCTAGGTTCTAGGTAGACTCCTAGGTTCTAGGTAGACTCCTAGGTTCTAGGTAGACTCCTAGGTAGACTCCTAGGTTATAGGTAGATTCCTAGGTTCTAGGTAGACTCCTAGGTTCTAGGTAGACTCCTAGGTAGACTCCTAGGTTCTATGTAGACTCCTAGGTTCTAGGTAGACTCCTAGGTTCTAGGTAGACTCCTAGGTAGACTCCTAGGTTCTAGGTAGACTCCTAGGTTCTAGGTAGACTCCTAGGTTCTAGGTAGACTCATAGGTTCTATGTAGACTACTAGGTTCTGGGTAGAGTTCTAGGTAGACTCCTAGGTTCTAGGTAGACTCCTAGGTTCTAGGTAGATTCCTAGGTTCTAGGTAGACTCTTAGGTTCTAGGTAGACTCCTAGGTTCTGGGTAGACTCCTAGGTTCTGGGTAGACTCCTAGGTTCTAGGTAGACTCCTAGGTTCTGGGTAGACTCCTAGTTTCTAGGTAGACTCCTAGGTTCTAGGTAGATTCCTAGGTTCTAGGTAGACTCCTAGGTTCTGGGTAGACTCCTAGTTTCTAGGTAGACTCCTAGGTAGACTCCTAGGTTCTAGGTAGACTCCTAGGTAGACTCCTAGGTTCTAGGTAGATTCCTAGGTTCTAGGTAGACTCCTAGGTTCTGGGTAGACTCCTAGGTTCTAGGTAGACTCCTCCTAGGTTCTAGGTAGACTCCTCCTAGGTTCTAGGTAGACTCCTAGGTTCTAGGTAGACTCCTCCTAGGTTCTAGGTAGACTCCTCCTAGGTTCTAGGTAGACTCCTAGGTTCTAGGTAGACTCCTAGTTTCTAGGTAGACTCCTAGGTTCTGGGTAGACTCCTAGTTTCTAGGTAGACTCCTAGGTAGACTCCTAGGTTCTAGGTAGATTCCTAGGTTCTAGGTAGACTCCTAGGTTCTAGGTAGATTCCTAGGTTCTAGGTAGACTCCTAGGTTCTAGGTAGATTCCTAGGTTCTAGGTAGCATACCAGGCACCGAAGGGGTTTAGTCCTGTCAGCACCGGCCACAAACTCTAAAACCATCAGCTTCTCCTAAACCGTATCGTGATTGGGGGAGAGAGAGATCCATGACACTTTGGCTCACTCACCTCCTTGACCTCCCTGTGAGCCTGACCGATTCCTAACCCTTGACCCTTGACCCACAGAGCAGACCCAACAACACACCACAACAACACCTAGACAGTCAAACCATCAACCCACTACACTAAGGGCAGAGTCATTTAACCCACTACACTAAGGGCAGGTAACCCACTACACTAAGGGCAGAGTCCTTCAACCCACTACACTAAGGGCAGGTAACCCACTACACTAAGGGCAGGTAACCCACTACACTAAGGGCAGGTAACCCACTACACTAAGGGCAGGTAACCCACTACACTAAGGGCAGGTAACCCACTACGCTAAGGACAGGTAACCCACTACAATAAGGGCAGGTAACCCACTACACTAAGGGCTGGTAACCCACTACACTAAGGGCAGGTAACCCACTACACTAAGGGCAGGTAACCCACTACACTAAGGACAGGTAACCCACTACACTAAGGGCAGGTAACCCACTACATTAAGGACAGAGTCATTCAACCCACTATACTAAGGGCAGGTAACCCACTACACTAAGGGCAGGTAACCCACTACACTAAGGGCAGGTAACCCACTACACTAAGGACAGGTAACCCACTACACTAAGGGCAGAGCCATTTAACCCACTACACTAAGGGCAGGTAACCCACTACAATAAGGGCAGGTAACCCACTACACTAAGGACAGAGCCATTCAACCCACTACACTAAGGGCAGGTAACCCACTACACTAAGGGCAGGTAACCCACTACACTAAGGACAGGTAACCCACTACACTAAGGGCAGGTAACCCACTACACTAAGGACAGGTAACCCACTACACTAAGGGAAGGTAACCCACTACACTAAGGGCAGGTAACCCACTACACTAAGGGCAGGTAACCCACTACACTAACGGCAGGTAACCCACTACACTAAGGGCAGAGTCATTTAACCCACTACACTAAGGGCAGGTAACCCACTACACTAAGAGCACGTAACCCACTACACTAAGGGCAGGTAACCCACTACACTAAGGGCAGGTAACCCACTACACTAAGGGCAGGTAACCCACTACACTAAGGACAGGTAACCCACTACACTAAGGACAGGTAACCCACTACACTAAGGACAGGTAACCCACTACACTAAGGGCAGGTAACCCACTACACTAAGGACAGGTAACCCACTACACTAAGGGCAGAGTCATTCAACCCACTATACTAAGGGCAGGTAACCCACTACACTAAGGGCAGGTAACCCACTACACTAAGGGCAGGTAACCCACTACACTAAGGACAGGTAACCCACTACACTAAGGGCAGGTAACCCACTACACTAAGGGCAGGTAACCCACTACACTAAGGGCAGGTAACCCACTACACTAAGGGAAGGTAACCCACTACACTAAGGGCAGAGCCATTCTAGGTCAGTTTAACTTGGAAGACAACGCTTAGACAGGAGGAATCAAACTGTCCAATCGGGATAGAGAACCACTGGCAGCGAGAAATCCCACCAATGGGAGAACCCGTCTGTATTGTGATCTGTCGCTCAATAGGAAGGTTAACAGGTATCACAAGGTGTGTATCCAGTGGAGGCTGGTGAGGGGAGGACGGCTCATAGTAATGGCTGGAATGGAGTCAATGGAACGGCATCAAACACGTCAACGACTTGGTTTTCCATGTGTCCCATTATTATGAGCCGTCCTCCCCTCACCAGCCTCCACTGGATGTATCCCAAACCACCAACTTGCTCGAAGGGACCCTCCGTTGTCAAGTGTTGCTGATAAAACTCAGAGGGTGACTTCCAGAGAGTGGTAAAAGGTCTTCACTAACCATATCATGTTCGGGACAGACTAGAATGATGCAATTCATGTTACGCTTTTAAATAATAAAATGAGAAATTCAGATTCAAAAAAATCCACCATGTAGTTTTACAAGATATATACAGTGGCTTGCGAAAGTATTCACCCCCCCCCCCCACCTTCACATTTTTCCTATTTTGTAGCCTTACAACCCGGAATTAAAATGTATTTTTTTGTGGGTTTGTATCATTTGATATAAACTGAAAACGTGAGCGTGCATAATTATTCACCCCCTCCAAAGCCAATACTTTGTAGAGCCACCTTTTGCAGAAATTACAGCTGCACGTCTCTTGGGGTATGTCTCTATAAACTTGGCACATCTAGCCACTGGGATTTTTGCCCATTCTTCAAGGCAAAACTGCTCCAGCTCCTTCAAGTTGGATGGGTTCCTGCTGGTGTACAGCAATCTTTAAGTCATACCACAGATTCTCAATTGGATTGAGGTCTGGGCTTCGACTAGGCCATTCCAAGACATTTAAATGTTTCCCCTTAAACCACTCGAGTGTTGCTTTAGCAGTATGCTTAGTGTCATTGTCCTGCTGGAAGGCGAACCTCCGTCCCAGTCTCAAATCTCTGGAAGACTGAAACAGGTTTCCCTCAATAATTTCCCTGTATTTAGCACCATCCATCATTCCTTGAATTCTGACTAGTCTCCCAGTCCCTGCCGGTGGGAAAAACATCCCCACAGCATGATGCTGCCACCACCATGCTTCACTGCGGGGATGGTGTTCTCGGGGTGATGAGAGGTGTTGGGTTTGCGCCAGACATAGCGTTTTCCTTGATGGCCAAAAAGCTACATTTTTGTCTCATCTGACCAGAGTACGTTCTTCCATATCTTTGGGGAGTTTCCCACATGCCTTTTGGCGAACACCAAACGTGTTTGCTTATTTTTTTTCTTTAAGATTTTTTTTTCTGGCCACTCTTCCATAAAGCCCAGCTCTGTGGAGTGTACAGCTTAGTGGTGCTATGGACAGATACTCCAATCTCCGCTGTGGAGCTTTGCAGCTCCTTCAGGGATATTTTTTTCAGGGATAGGGGTTAGGGTTAAGGTTAGGGTTAGGGGTTAGGGTTAGGGGTTAGGGTTAAGGTTAGGGTTAGGGTTAGGGGTTAGGGTTAAGGTTAGGGTTAAGGTTAGGGTTAGGGTTAGGGGTTAGGGTTAGGGGTTAGGGGTTAGGGGTTAGGGTTAGGGGTTAGGGTTAGGGTTAGGTACTGACCTGTGGCTGTAGGCTCTGTTTGAATCAGTAGGACCCAGGGTTAGGGTTAGGAGTTAGGGTTAGGGGTTAGGGTTAGGGTTCTCTCTGTCATTGACCTGATGACCCCAGTGTCCATGAAATAGTTAATAAACCCACATACATACCATGGTCTCTTGTGACCTGGTCTTCAGGCTGGTCCTCAGTGGCAGACATATTATTAGGGTCCCAAGGGGACATCTGTATAACCTCACCATCAGGACCCAAGATCAAGGTGCCCAGGGATCTGCCTGTCTGCTGCTGCAACTCTGAAAAACACACAGAGGCTGCGTCTGAAATGGCACCCTATTCACTATATTGTGCAGTAATTTGGACCAGAATAGGGTGCCAATGGGCCCTGGTCAAAAGTACTGCACTATACAGGGAATAGGGTGCCATAGGGCCCTGGTCAAAAGTAGTGTACTATGAATGGAATAGGGTGCCAATGGGCCCTGGTCAAAAAGTACTGCACTATCAGGGAATAGGGTGCCAATGGGCCCTGGTCAAAAGTAGTGGACTATATAGGGAATAGGGTGCCATAGGGCCCTGGTTTAAAGTAGTGCACTATATAGGGAATAGTCTGCCATTTGGAACACATTAAAACGTTGGTTTACCTATCTGAGCATCTAGAACGGTCTTATCAACATACCAGACATCTACTGAACACAGAGTCCTATGATGTGGGCCGCTTACCTCTGAGCTCCAGGGGCAGGCTGCCTCTGACCATGGCTCTCCCAGGATCAGAGGGGTCCCCGGGGATATGGACATCAGATCTGTCTTTGTAGATGGCCATGGAGCTCTGTTTGCCTGGGCCTCTCAGCCGACCAGCCATGGGGGCAGCCAGGGGGGCAAAAACAGCCAGGGGGACAGCAGCCTCTGGAGGAGGAATGGAAAATATTAGAATACTGAAAGAAAGATGAATACTTGGTATCGAGCAACAGAGCAGAGCCCTATACTACGTAGCTGGTACCACAGAGCCCTATACTACGTAGCTGGTACCACAGAGCCCTATACTACGTAGCTGGTACCACAGAACAGAGCCCTATACTACGTAGCTGGTACCACAGAGCCCTATAGTACGTAGCTGGTACCAGAAAGCTCTATACTACATAGCTGGTACCACAGAACAGAGCCCTATAGTACGTAGCTGGTACCACAGAACAGAGCCCTATACTACGTAGCTGGTACCACAGAACAGAGCCCTATACTACGTAGCTGGTACCACAGAGCCCTATAGTACGTAGCTGGTACCAGAAAGCTCTATACTACATAGCTGGTACCACAGAGCCCTATAGTACGTAGCTGGTACCACAGAGCCCTATACTACGTAGCTGGTACCACAGAACAGAGCCCTATACTACGTAGCTGGTACCACAGAGCCCTATACTACGTAGCTGGTACCACAGAGCCCTATACTACGTAGCTGGTAGCACAGAACAGAGCCCTATACTACGTAGCTGGTACCACAGAACAGAGCCCTATACTACGTAGCTGGTACCACAGAGCCCTATATTACGTAGCTGGTACCACAGAACAGAGCCCTATACTACGTAGCTGGTACCACAGAAGGAGGCAGGTAGCCTAGTGGTTAGAGAGGCAGGTAGCCTAGTGGTTAGAGGAGGCAGGTAGCCTAGTGGTTAGAGGGGCAGGTAGCCTAGTGGTTAGAGGGGCAGGTAGTCTAGTGGTTAGAGAGGCAGGTAGCCTACTGGTTAGAGGGGCAGGTAGCCTAGTGGTTAGAGAGGCAGGTAGCCTAGTGGTTAGAGAGGCGGGTAGCCTAGTGGTTAGAGAGGCAGGTAGCCTAGTGTTTAGAGAGGCAGGTAGCCTAGTGGTTAGAGGGGCGGGTAGCCTAGTGGTTAGAGAGGCGGGTAGCCTAGTGGTTAGAGAGGCGGGTAGCCTAGTGGTTAGAGAGGCAGGTAGCCTAGTGGTTAGAGAGGCAGGTAGCCTAGTGGTTAGAGGGGCAGGTAGCCTAGTGGTTAGAGGGACAGGTAGCCTAGTGGTTAGAGGGGCAGGTAGCCTAGTGGTTAGAGGAGGCAGGTAGCCTAGTGGTTAGAGAGGCAGGTAGCCTAGTGGTTAGAGAGGCAGGTAGCCTAGTGGTTAGTGGGGCAGGTAGCCTAGTGGTTAGAGGAGGCAGGTAGCCTAGTTGTTAGAGGGGCATGTAGCCTAGTGGTTAGAGAGGCAGGTAGCCTAGTGGTTAGAGGGGCAGGTAGCCTAGTGGTTAGAGAGGCAGGTAGCCTAGTGGTTAGAGAGGCAGGTAGCCTAGTGGTTAGAGAGGCAGGTAGCCTAGTGGTTAAAGAGGCAGGTAGCCTAGTGGTTAGAGAGGCAGGTCGCCTAGTGGTTAGAGGAGGCAGGTAGCCTAGTGGTTAGAGGAGGCAGGTAGCCTAGTGGTTAGAGGAGGCAGGTAGCCTAGTGGTTAGAGGAGGCAGGTAGCCTAGTGGTTAGAGGAGGCAGGTAGCCTAGTGGTTAGAGGAGGCAGGTAGCCTAGTGGTTAGAGGAGGCAGGTAGCCTAGTGGTTAGAGGGACAGGTAGCCTAGTGGTTAGAGGAGGCAGGTAGCCTAGTGGTTAGAGGAGGCAGGTAGCCTAGTGGTTAGAGGAGGCAGGTAGCCTAGTGGTTAGAGGAGGCAGGTAGCCTAGTGGTTAGAGGAGGCATGTAGCCAAATGGTTAGAGAGGCAGGTAGCCTAGTGGTTAGAGGAGGCAGGTAGCCTTGTGGTTAGAGGGGCAGGTAGCCTAGTGGTTAGAGGGGCAGGTAGCCTAGTGGTCAGAGAGGCAGGTAGCCTAGTAGTTAGAGGAGGCAGGTAGCCTAGTGGTTAGAGAGGCAGGTAGCCTAGTGGTTAGAGGAGGCAGGTAGCCTAGTGGTTAGAGGAGGCAGGTAGCCTAGTGGTTAGAGGAGGCAGGTAGCCTAGTGGTAAGAGGAGGCAGGTAGCCTAGTGGTTAGAGGAGGCAGGTAGCCTAGTGGTTAGAGGGGCAGGTAGCCTAGTGGTTAGAGGGGCAGGTAGCCTAGTGGTTAGAGGAGGCAGGTAGCCTAGTGGTTAGAGGAGGCAGGTAGCCTAGTGGTTAGAGGAGGCAGGGAGCCTAGTGGTTAGAGGGGCAGGTAGCCTAGTGGTTAGAGGGGCAGGTAGCCTAGTGGTTAGAGGAGGCAGGTAGCCTAGTGGTTAGAGGAGGTAGGTAGCCTAGTGGTTAGAGGAGGCAGGTAGCCTAGTGGTTAGAGGGGGCAGGTAGCCTAGTGGTTAGAGGGGCAGAGAGTCTAGTGGTTAGAGGGGCAGGTAGCCTAGTGGTTAGAGGAGGCAGGTAGCCTAGTGGTTAGAGGAGGCAGGTAGCCTAGTGGTAAGAGGAGGCAGGTAGCCTAGTGGTTAGAGGAGGCAGGTAGCCTAGTGGTTAGAGGGGCAGGTAGCCTAGTGGTTAGAGGGGCAGGTAGCCTAGTGGTTAGAGGAGGCAGGTAGCCTAGTGGTTAGAGGAGGCAGGTAGCCTAGTGGTTAGAGGAGGCAGGTAGCCTAGTGGTTAGAGGGGCAGGTAGCCTAGTGGTTAGAGGGGCAGGTAGCCTAGTGGTTAGAGGAGGCAGGTAGCCTAGTGGTTAGAGGAGGTAGGTAGCCTAGTGGTTAGAGGAGGCAGGTAGCCTAGTGGTTAGAGGGGCAGGTAGCCTAGTGGTTAGAGGGGCAGAGAGTCTAGTGGTTAGAGGGGCAGGTAGCCTAGTGGTTAGAGGAGGCAGGTAGCCTAGTGGTTAGAGGAGGCAGGTAGCCTAGTGGTTAGAGAGGAGGCAGGTAGCCTAGTGGTTAGAGAGGAGGCAGGTAGCCTAGTGGTTAGAGGAGGCAGGTAGCCTAGTGGTTAGAGGGGCAGGTAGCCTAGTGGTTAGAGGGGAGGCAGGTAGCCTAGTGGTTAGAGGGGCAGGTAGCCTAGTGGTTAGAGGGGCAGGTAGCCTAGTGGTTAGAGGGGCAGGTAGCCTAGTGGTTAGAGGGGCAGAAACATCCATTCTATTACGACATGAACGATTGTCGCTTTGAAAGATCCATTCTAACCAAGAGAGAGAGAGAGAGAGAGAGAGAGAGAGAGAGAGAGAGAGAGAGAGAGAGAGAGAGAGAGAGAGAGTAGTGTCTTCTCAGCTGACCCCCACTCCCCTTTTGTGTAACAAGCCGCCATGCCGGTTTAGCCCACTAGGGCGCATTCTTATATCATTTCCTTGTAACCATATCTGTTTGATTATGGATTTCTGTTGAATTATTTAGTTTAGTAAATAAATGATTTTAAGACAATTGATGTATGGATGACTCATAGTGAAGACTGGGTTCGTGCAGATAACCAACAATTTACGACGTTTGGAATGAGACTAACGTGAGGTAAATAACACATCATTAATGAGGAGACAAATCGATCAGATATTATAATATCTGAAAGATATATTAGGGAAATTATAACTTTGTAATCTGAATATTTTCCTTGGTGCCCCGATCTCCTAGTTAATTACAGTTAAACGATTAATCAGTTTAATCGCGTAATAATAATTACAGGGAGTTATTTTGATAAACATGTCTTCAAGTTAATGATGGCCAAAGACACGACATTAGTGATCAGAATACCTTCCCCAGGCTGTAATAGGGAGAGACCGTTCTGCTCAGGCCCGGTCTGCTTAGAGCCTTTCTCAGGGAGACCTCGTCCTCCTCCTCGTCCTCCTCCTCCTCCCTCGTCCTCCTCCTCCTCCTCCTCCTCCTCCTCCTGTCCTCCTCCTCCTCCTCCTCCTCCTCCTCCTCCTCCTCCTCCCTCCTCCTCCTCCTCCTCCTCCTCGTCCTCCTCCTCCTCCTCCTCCTCCTCGTCCTCCTCCTCCTCCTCCTCCTCCTCCTCGTCCTTCTCCTTCCCATCTTCTAGTGCTCTCTCTTTTGTGTCCCATCTCTCCACAGTTAGGCTCCCATCTCTCCTCCACTGATGGCTTGTAGTGGACACCAACTGAGAGACACAGAAGAGACCCGACAAGACAACAGGATGAAGATCGTTAGTGGAAAAGAAAATGTGTGTTTTAATGACTTACCTGGTTAAATAATACAAATCAATAAGAATATCCAAGGAGGTATTAGTCAGCATGTCAAATATTAAAATACACAGAGAAAATAAAGGGCTCATGGGGCGGCAGGGTAGCCTAGTGGTTAGAGCGTTGGACTTGTAACCCGAAAGGTTGCAAGATCAAATCCCCGAGCTGACAAGGTAAAAATCTGTCGTTCTGCCCCCTGAACAAGGCAGTTTAACCCACTGTTCCCCCGGTAGGCCGTCATTGAAAAATAAGGATTTGTTCTTAACTGACTTGCCTCGTTAAATAAAAGGTTAAACATTTCTTATTTAAATACCACGTGGAGTCTGCTCCTCCTCCCCTTCTGGATGTCCAAGGGGTAGTAGCACTGAGAGCAGCAGCTTCCTGGGTCCTGGCTTCTCCAGGTGGGCCCTCTCTGGATGGGTCTGGGCCGGATCCTCGGGGCTGACATACGCCTCATGTCTGAGTGGCAGGAACGTCCCACCTGGACTCCTTGGTTTCTGCCATACGACGATTTAGAGTTATTATGTTGTAATTCTATGAAGCTTAAAGCTGGTGTCATTAGATTGCCTTACTTACCCTCACACTACTGTCCTGGTCCCTGTCCTGGTCCAGACTGACCACTGAGCCAGAAAAAAGGGGAGGGAGATGAAATCTGGAAAGGCTGGGGTCCGAGGATGTGTTGTCCTTTTTCGTGTCTGCATTGCCTTGTTTCACTGACCGAAGAAACAAAAAAAAAAGTAGATATTTGACTCTGTGAAACACATGCAAACTCACAATCCTTCTTCATTCTTCACAACTGAACTGAAGAATGTGAAGGAAAGTGAATATGTGAAGGAAAGTGAATATGTGAAGGAAGGTGAAGGAAGGTGAATATGTGAAGGAAGGTGAAGGAAGGTGAATATGTGAAGGAAGGTGAATATGTGAAGGAAGGTGAAGGAAGGTGAATATGTGAAGGAAGGTGAATATGTGAAGGAAGGTGAATATGTGAAGGAAGGTGAATATGTGAAGGAAGGTGAATATGTGAAGGAAGGTGAAGGAAGGTGAATATGTGAAGGAAGGTGAATATGTGAAGGAAGGTGAATATGTGAAGGAAGGTGAAGGAAGGTGAATATGTGAAGGAGGGTGAATATGTGAAGGAAGGTGAATATGTGAAGGAAGGTGAAGGAAGGTGAATATGTGAAGGAAGGTGAATATGTGAAGGAAGGTGAATATGTGAAGGAAGGTGAATATGTGAAGGAAGGTGAATATGTGAAGGAAGGTGAATATGTGAAGGAAGGTGAAGGAAGGTGAATATGTGAAGGAGGGTGAATATGTGAAGGAAGGTGAATATGTGAAGGAAGGTGAAGGAAGGTGAATATGTGAAGGAAGGTGAATATGTGAAGGAAGGTGAAGGAAGGTGAATATGTGAAGGAAGGTGAATATGTGAAGGAAGGTGAATATGTGAAGGAAGGTGAATATGTGAAGGAAGGTGAATATGTGAAGGAAGGTGAATATGTGAAGGAAGGTGAAGGAAGGTGAATATGTGAAGGAGGGTGAATATGTGAAGGAAGGTGAATATGTGAAGGAAGGTGAAGGAAGGTGAATATGTGAAGGAAGGTGAATATGTGAAGGAAGGTGAATATGTGAAGGAAGGTGAATATGTGAAGGAAGGTGAATATGTGAAGGAAAGTGAATATGTGAAGGAAGGTGAATATGTGAAGGAAGGTGAACTCACGTCTCCGTCCCTGCTGGGCCCCACCCAGGTAACCACCATAGTAGTTAACGTGTGATCGCTGGCTGCTTCTCCAGGAGGAATCTACTGAGGCCGTCTTCAGAGGGCAGGGCCTCTCTCCTCCCTGTAGAGGCCAGGGTCTCGCTCCTCCCTGTAGAGGACGGGGACTCTCTCCTGCCTGTAGAGGCCAGGGTCTCTCTCCTCCCTGTAGAGGCCAGGGCCTCTCTCCTCCCTGTAGAGGCCAGGGTCTCTCTCTTCCCTGTAGAGGCCAGGGTCTCTCTCCTCCCTGTAGAGGCCAGGGTCTCTCTCTTCCCTGTAGAGGCCAGGGTCTCTCTCTTCCCTGTAGAGGCCAGGGTCTCTCTCTTCCCTGTAGAGGCCAGGGTCTCTCTCCTCCCTGTAGAGGCCAGGGTCTCTCTCTTCCCTGTAGAGGCCAGGGCATCTCTCCTCCAACATCCTCACAGTCTTTCACACTAAATCATTATAATTTATTAAACTTCTATAGCGCTTTTCATAACATAAAGAAATCTCAAAGCAATATGTCATACAAACATGCAAAATATCATGAGTAGCCAAGCTATAGCTAACTACGCTGAACAAAAATATAAAACGCAACATGTAAAGTGTTGATCCCATGTTTCATGAGCTGAAATAAAAGATCCCAGAAATGTTCCATACACACAAAAAGCTTATTTCTCTCAAAGTTTGTGCACAAATTTGTTTACATCCCTGTTAGTGAGCATTACTCCGTGGCCAAGATAATCAATACATCTAACAGGTGTGTGGCATATCAAGAAGCTGATTAAACAGCATGACCTTTACACAGGTGCACCTTGTGCTGGGGACAGTAAAAGACCATGTCCAACAGAGCTGTTGACAGAGAATTTAATGTTCATTTCTCTACCGCTCCGGTACCGCTTGTCGTGCGGTAGCAGAGAGAACAGTCTATGACTTGGGTGATTGAAGTCCTTGACAGTTTTTAGGGCCTTCCTCTGACACCGCCTGGTATAGAGGTCCTGGATGGCAGGAAGCTTGGCCCCAGTGATGTACTGGGCCGTACGTACTACCCTCTGTAGCACCTTACGGTTAGATGCCGAGCAGTTGCCATACCAGGCGGTGATGCAACCGGTCAGGAAACTCTCGATGGTCCAGCTGTAGAACTTTTTGAGGATCTCAGGACCCATGCCAACATTTTTTCAGTCTCCTGAGAAAGAAAAGGTTTTGTCGTGCCCTCTTCACGACTGTCTTGGTGTACTTGGACCATGTTAGTTTGTTGGTAATGTGGACACCAAGGAACTTGAAGCTCTCAACCTGCTCCACTACAGCCCCTTCGATGAGAATGGGGGCGTGCTCGGTCCTCCTTTTCCTGTAGTCCAAAATCATCTCCTTTGTCTTGCTGCCATTGAGGGAGAGGTAGTTGTCCTGGCACCACACTGCCAGGTCTCTGACCTCCTCCCTATAGGTTGTCTCATCGTTGTCGGTGATCAGGCCTACCACTGTTGTGTCGTCAGCACCTTAATGATGGTGTTGGAGTCGTGCCTGGCCATGCAGTCGTGGGTGAACAGGGAGTACAGGAGGGGGCTGAGCACCCACCCATGAGGGGCCCCCGTGTTGAGGATCAGTGTGGCGGATGTGTTGTTACCTACCCTCACCACCTGGGGGCGGTCCGTCAGGAAGTCCAGGATCCAGTTGCAGAGGGAGGTGTTTAGTCCCAGGGTCCTTAGCTTATTGATGAGCTTTGAGGGCACTATGGTGTTGAACGCTGAGATGTAGTCAATGAATAGCATTCTCACGTAGGTGTTCCTTTTGTCCAGGTGTGAAAGGGCAGTGTGGAGTGGCAATAGAGATTGCATCGTCTGTGGATCTGTTGAGGTGGTATGCGAATTGGAGTGGGTCTAGGGTTTCTGGGATGATGTTGTTGATGTGAGCCATGACCAGCCTTTCAAAGCACTTCATGGCTACGGACGTGAGTGCTACGGGTCGGTAGTCATTTAGGCAGGTTACCTTTGCTTTTCTGGCCACAGGGACTATGGTGGTCTATTAGAAACATGCAGGTATTACAGACGAGGTCACGGCGAGGTTGAAAATGTCAGTGAAGACACTGGCCCCGTGGCTTTGCGAATGTAGACCTGTTTAAAGGTCTTGCTCACATCGGTTACCAAGAGCGTGATCACACAGTCATCCGGAACAGCTGGGGCTCTCATGCATGCTTCAGTGTTTCTTGCCTCGAAGCCAGCATTAAAGGCATTTAGCTCGTCTGGTAGGCTCGCGTCACTGGGCAGCTCGCGGCTGGGTTTCCCTTTGTAGGCTGTAATAGTTTGCAAGCCCTGCCACATCTGACGAGCGTCACAGCTAGTGTAGTAGGATTCAATCTTAGTCCTGTATTGACTATTTGCCTTTTTGATCGTTTGTCTGAGGGCATTGTGGGATTTTTTTATAAAGGTCTGGATTAGTGTCCCGCTCCATGATAGCGGCAGCTCTAGCCTTTAGCTCAGTGCAGATGTTGCCTGTGATCCATGGCTTCTGGTTAGGATATGTACGTACGGTCATTGTGGGGACGACGTCGTCGATGCACTTGTTGATGAAGCCAGTGACCGAGGTGGTACACTCCTTATCATCAGGTATTCTACCTCAAGAGAGCAATACCTCAAGACTTCCTTAATATTAGACATCGCGCACCAGCAGTCATTGACAAATAGACACACACCACCGCCCCTCGTCTTTCCAGACGTAGCTGCTCTGTCCTGAACGGTAAACCCAGCCAGCTCTATATTATCCATGGCTTCTATATTGTGATCACCACATCCGATGGATTTGGATACTGCTTTAAAATGTTTGGGAGCATCTTATTGGATGTCCTTTACTCGTGCTCCTGGATAGCACAACGTTTTTGCTCCAGGGACTGAGACATTTCTCACCGTTGAACTGAACAATACAATGGCCGGAGAATTGATAAATCCCGGCCATTTCTACCCCTCACACAATTCGTTGAACCTTTCACGGGCCCACGAGAAGCAGGAAAGAATGCGCCCGCTGCATCTGGCGATACGTCCAGACCTCCCAGAGCAGGCAGCGCCCCGTCAGATCCAGAGAGAGGGAAAGGAGCCAAACTCCATGACGAAGCCACTGCTGGAGTCAGCATAGTTGGAGTCAGCACCACCATCGCAGACAGAGGCAGTCCCAGTAATGAAGGTACAGGTAGATCAGGCACCAGTGCAGCTAAATTCTTCCTTATGTTAATCTGCTACGAACCTCTCGTAGTCACTCCCGTCCGCTTAGCAGCAGGACCAGCGGCGATTGGAACATTCTTCTTGCTGTTCTTCACAGATGAACGGATGACAAGGCAGGACGGATGACAAGGCAGGGAAACATCCATCAGGCCCGAGCGGCGTCCAGCCATAGGAGTTAAGAACGAGAAGATTCCAATTTGTGTTTTCGCCCCTTAAGTTTGAACAGAATTGAGATTTGCTTGCTAAGCATAGCCACCTCATTCCTGTGAATCTCCACTAGCAAACAATTGCCGCGTTGGAACTCCAGATTGTAAATATTGTTCCAGCGTCTACAGCACTGGAAAGGTTTGTTAGCTATTCTAGGGGAAGCGAGCTCCATTGCAACCTAGCTAGCTAGCTAGCTACAGCTTGCTAGTTGGTAGCAGGTGTTGACACAAACACTTATGAACAAAATAAATAAAACAAAGTAGAACAAAGTAAATCTTCGGGAAAAACAAAATGACACGGACAGGAAATGTGAGAACTCTATGATTAGCTGAGCCTGGCTCCCCAGTGGCTGGGCCTGGCTCCCCAGTGGCTGGGCCTGGCTCCCCAGTGGGTGGGCCTGGCTCCCCAGTGGCTGGACCTGGCTCCCCAGTGGCTGGACCTGGCTCCCCAGTGGCTGGGCCTGGCTCCCCAGTGGTTGGGCCTGGCTCCCCAGTGGTTGGGCCTGGCTCCCCAGTGGCTGGGCCTGGCTCCCCAGTGGCTGGGCCTGGCTCCCCAGTGGGTGCACCTTTGCCCAGTCATTTGAAATCCATAGATTAGGGAATAATGAATTTATTTCAATAGACTGATTTAAATCTATGAACTGTAACTCAGTAAAATCTTTGAAATTGTTGCATGTTGCGTTTTGTTCAGTATAAGTCAACCAATAGAGGCCAAGTGTTTGAGTGCATGCATCATTCAAAGGTCTAGAGCACGTGTCCAACTCATCCCGAGTGTCTGCGGGTTTTCCCTCCTCCCTTGGACTTGATGGATGAAATAAGGTCACCAATCAGTAAGGAACTCTCCTCACCTGGTTGTCTAGGTCTCAGTAAGGAACTCTCCTCACCTGGTTGTCTAGGTCTCAGTAAGGAACTCCCCTCACCTGGTTGTCTAGGCCTCAGTAAGGAACTCCCCTCACCTGGTTGTCTAGGTCTCAGTAAGGAACTCCCCTCACCTGGTTGTCTAGGTTTCCCCTCACCTGGTTGTCTAGGTCTCAGTAAGGAACTCCCCTCACCTGGTTGTCTAGGTATCAGTAAGGACCTCTCCTCACCTGGTTGTCTAGGTCTCAGTAAGGAACTCCCCTCACCTGGTTGTCTAGGTCTCAGTAAGGAACTCCCCTCACCTGGTTGTCAAGGTCTCAGTAAGGAACTCCCCTCACCTGGTTGTCCAGGTCTCAGTAAGGAACTCCCCTCACCTGGTTGTCTAGGTCTCAGTAAGGAACTCCCCTCACCTGGTTGTCTAGGGCTCAGTAAGGAACTCTCCTCACCTGGTTGTCTAGGTCTCAGTAAGGAACTCTCCTCACCTGGTTGTCTAGGTCTCAGTAAGGAACTCCCCTCACCTGGTTGTCTAGGTCTCAGTAAGGAACTCTCCTCACCTGGTTGTCTAGGTCTCAGTAAGGAACTCCCCTCACCTGGTTGTCTAGGTCTCAGTAAGGAACTCCCCTCACCTGGTTGTCTAGGTCTCAGTAAGGAACTCTCCTCACCTGGTTGTCTAGGTCTCAGTAAGGAACTCTCCTCACCTGGTTGTCCAGGTCTCAGTAAGGAACTCCCCTCACCTGGTTGTCTAGGTCTCCCCTCACCTGGTTGTCAAGGTCTCCCCTCACCTGGTTGTCTAGGTCTCAGTAAGGAACTCCCCTCACCTGGTTGTCCAGGTCTCCCCTCACCTGGTTGTCTAGGTCTCCCCTCACCTGGTTGTCTAGGTCTCAGTAAGGACCTCTCCTCACCTGGTTGTCTAGGTCTCAGTAAGGAACTCCCCTCACCTGGTTGTCTAGGTCTCAGTAAGGAACTCTCCTCACCTGGTTGTCTAGGTCTCAGTAAGGACCTCCCCTCACCTGGTTGTCTAGGTCTCAGTAAGGAACTCCCCTCACCTGGTTGTCTAGGTCTCAGTAAGGAACTCTCCTCACCTGGTTGTCTAGGTCTCAGTAAGGAACTCCCCTCACCTGCTCTAGAAGGTCGGAGAGATACTGTACCTGTCATCAGGGTGTATAAACACAGGCCTCCCAACTTCCTGATGTGCAGCCTGGAATATACAATAAAGATGATCAGTTATGTTGAAATTGTTGAGACTAGTCCAGGGGGTGTACTAGTACATCAAGCTGCCTCACGCTACAGAAACAGGAGATGGACTCCTGCCCTATGGGCCGTTCTGGCTGCCTCTCGCTACAGAAACAGGAGATGGACTGCTGCCCTATGGGCCGGGCCGTTCTGGCTGCCTCACGCTACAGAAACAGGAGATGGACTCCTGCCCTATGGGCCGGGCCGTTCTGGCTGCCTCACGCTACAGAAACAGGAGATGGACTCCTGCCCTATGGGCCGGGCCGTTCTGGCTGCCTCACGCTACAGAAACAGGAGATGGACTCCTGCCCTATGGGCCGGGCCGTTCTGGCTGCCTCACGCTACAGAAACAGGAGGTAGACTCCTGCCCTATGGGCCGGGCCGTTCTGGCTGCCTCACGCTACAGAAACAGGAGATGGACTCCTGCCCAATGGGCCGGTCTGGCTGCCTCACGCTACAGAAACAGGAGATGGACTCCTGCCCTATGGGCCGTTCTGGCTGCCTCTCGCTACAGAAAAAGGAGATGTACTCCTGCCCTATGGGCCGTTCTGGCTGCCTCACGCTACAGAAACAGGAGATGGACTCCTGCCCTATGGGCCGGGCCGTTCTGGATGCCTCACGCTACAGAAACAGGAGGTAGACTCCTGCCCTATGGGCCGGGCCGTCCTGGCTGCCTCACGCTACAGAAACAGGAGATGGACTCCTGCCCTATGGGCCGTTCTGGCTGCCTCACGCTACAGAAACTGGAGATGGACTCCTGCCCTATGGGCCGCCCTGGCTGCCTCACGCTACAGAAACAGGAGGTAGACTCCTGCCCTATGGGCCGTTCTGGCTGCCTCACGCTACAGAAACAGGAGGTAGACTCCTGCCCTATGGGCCGTTCTGGCTGCCTCACGCTACAGAAACAGGAAATGGACTCCTGCCCTATGGGCCGGGCCGTTCTGGCTGCCTCTCGCTACAGAAACAGGAGATGGACTCCTGCCCTATGGGCCGTTCTGGCTGCCTCACGCTACAGAAACAGGAGATAGACTCCTGCCCTATGGGCCGGGCCGTTCTGGCTGCCTCACGCTACAGAAACAGGAGGTAGACTCCTGCCCTATGGGCCGGGCCGTTCTGGCTGCCTCACGCTACAGAAACAGGAGATAGACTCCTGCCCTATGGGCCGTTCTGGCTGCCTCTCGCTACAGAAACAGGAGATGGACTCCTGCCCTATGGGCCGTTCTGGCTGCCTCTCGCTACAGAAACAGGAGATGGACTCCTGCCCTATGGGCCGGTCTGGCTGCATCACGCTACAGAAACAGGAGGTAGACTCCTGCGCTATGGGCCGGGCCGTTCTGGCTGCCTCTCGCTACAGAAACAGGAGATGGACTCCTGCCCTATGGGCCGGTCTGGCTGCCTCACGCTACAGAAACAGGAGATGGACTCCTGCCCTATGGGCCGTTCTGGCTGCCTCACGCTACAGAAACAGGAGGTAGACTCCTGCCCTATGGGCCGGGCCGTTCTGGCTGCCTCACGCTACAGAAACAGGAGATGGACTCCTGCCCTATGGGGCGGTGTGGCTGCCTCACGCTACAGAAACAGGAGATGGACTCCTGCCCTATGGGCCGGGCCGTTCTGGCTGCCTCACGCTACAGAAACAGGAGATAGACTCCTGCCCTATGGGCCGTTCTGGCTGCCTCACGCTACAGAAACAGGAGGTAGACTCCTGCCCTACGGGCCGTTCTGGCTGCCTCACGCTACAAAAACAGGAGATGGACTCCTGCCCTATGGGCCGTTCTGGCTGCCTCACGCTACAAAAACAGGAGATGGACTCCTGCCCTATGGGCCGTTCTGGCTGCCTCACGCTACAGAAACAGGAGATGGACTCCTGCCCTATGGGCCGTTCTGGCAGCCTCACGCTACAGAAACAGTAGATGGACTCCTGACCTATGGGCCGGGCCGTTCTGGCTGCCTCACGCTACAGAAACAGGAGATGGACTCCTGCCCTATGGGCCGGGCCGTTCTGGCTGCCTCACGCTACAGAAACAGGAGATGGACTCCTGCCCTATGGGCCGGGCCGTTCTGGCTGCCTCACGCTACAGAAACAGGAGGTAGACTCCTGCCCTATGGGCCGTTCTGGCTGCCTCACGCTACAGAAACAGGAGATGGACTCCTGCCCTATGGGCCGTTCTGGCTGCCTCACGCTACAGAAACAGGAGATGGACTCCTGCCCTATGGGCCGGGCCGTTCTGGCTGCCTCTCGCTACAGAAACAGGAGATGGACTCCTGCCCTATGGGCCGGTCTGGCTGCCTCACGCTACAGAAACAGGAGATGGACTCCTGCCCTATGGGCCGTTCTGGCTGCCTCTCGCTACAGAAACAGGAGGTGGACTCCTGCCCTATGGGCCGTTCTGGCTGCCTCACGCTACAGAAACAGGAGATGGACTCCTGCCCTATGGGCCGGTGTGGCTGCCTCACGCTACAGAAACAGGAGATGGACTCCTGCCCTATGGGCCGGGCCGTTCTGGCTGCCTCACGCTACAGAAACAGGAGATAGACTCCTGCCCTATGGGCCGTTCTGGCTGCCTCACGCTACAGAAACAGGAGGTAGACTCCTGCCCTATGGGCCGTTCTGGTTGCCTCACGCTACAAAAACAGGAGATAGACTCCTGCCCTATGGGCCGTTCTGGCTGCCTCACGCTACAGAAACAGGAGATAGACTCCTGCCCTATGGGCCGGGCCGTTCTGGCTGCCTCACGCTACAGAAACAGGAGATGGACTCCTGCCCTATGGGCCGGGCCGTTCTGGCTGCCTCACGCTACAGAAACAGGAGATGGACTCCTGCCCTATGGGCCGTTCTGGCTGGCTCACGCTACAGAAACAGGAGATGGACTCCTGCCCTATGGGCCGTTCTGGCTGCCTCTCGCTACAGAAACAGGAGATGGACTCCTGCCCTATGGGCCGTTCTGGCTGCCTCACGCTACAGAAACAGGAGATGGACTCCTGCCCTATGGGCCGTTCTGGCTGCCTCACGCTACAGAAACAGGAGATGGACTCCTGCCCTATGGGCCGTTCTGGTTGCCTCACGCTACAAAAACAGGAGATGGACTCCTGCCCTATGGGCCGGTCTGGCTGCCTCACGCTACAGAAACAGTAGATGGACTCCTGCCCTATGGGCCGTTCTGGTTGCCTCACGCTACAGAAACAGGAGATGGACTCCTGCCCTATGGGCCGGGCCGTCCCTGGCTGCCTCACGCTACAGAAACAGGAGATGGACTCCTGCCCTATGGGCCGTTCTGGCTGCCTCTCGCTACAGAAACAGGAGGTAGACTCCTGCCCTATGGGCCGTTCTGGCTGCCTCACGCTACAGAAACAGGAGGTTGACTCCTGCCCTATGGGCCGTTCTGGCTGCCTCACGCTACAGAAACAGGAGATGGACTCCTGCCCTATGGGCCGTTCTGGCTGCATCACGCTACAGAAACAGGAGATAGACTCCTGCGCTATGGGCCGGGCCGTTCTGGCTGCCTCACGCTACAGAAACAGGAGATAGACTCCTGCCCTATGGGCCGGGCCGTTCTGGCTGCCTCACGCTACAGAAACAGGAGGTAGACTCCTGCCCTATGGGCCGTTCTGGCTGCCTCACGCTACAGAAACAGGAGATGGACTCCTGCCCAATGGGCCGTTCTGGCTGCCTCTCGCTACAGAAACAGGAGGTGGACTCCTGCCCTATGGGCCGGGCCGTTCTGGCTGCCTCACGCTACAGAAACAGGAGATGGACTCCTGCCCTATGGGCCGGGCCGATCTGGCTGCCTCACGCTACAGAAACAGGAGATGGACTCCTGCCCTATGGGCCGTTCTGGCTGCCTCACGCTACAGAAACAGGAGATGGACTCCTGCCCTATGGGCCGGTCTGGCTGCCTCACGCTACAGAAACAGTAGATGGACTCCTGCCCTATGGGCCGTTCTGGCTGCCTCACGCTACAGAAACAGGAGATAGACTCCTGCCCTATGGGCCGTTCTGGCTGCCTCACGCTTCAGAAACAGGAGATGGACTCCTGCCCTATGGGCCGTTCTGGCTGCCTCACGCTACAGAAACAGGAGATGGACTCCTGCCCTATGGGCCGGGCCGTTCTGGCTGCCTCACGCTACAGAAACAGGAGATGGACTCCTGCCCTATGGGCCGGGCCGTTCTGGCTGCCTCACGCTACAGAAACAGGAGATGGACTCCTGCCCTATGGGCCGTTCTGGCTGCCTCACGCTACAGAAACAGGAGATGGACTCCTGCCCTATGGGCCGGGCCGTTCTGGCTGCCTCACGCTACAGAAACAGGAGATGGACTCCTGCCCTATGGGCCGTTCTGGCTGCCTCACGCTACAGAAACAGGAGATAGACTCCTGCCCTATGGGCCGGGCCGTTCTGGTTGCCTCACGCTACAGAAACAGGAGATGGACTCCTGCCCTATGGGCCGGGCCGTTCTGGCTGCCTCACGCTACAGAAACAGGAGATGGACTCCTGCCCTATGGGCCGTTCTGGCTGCCTCACGCCACAGAAACAGGAGGTAGACTCCTGCCCTATGGGCCGTTCTGGCTGCCTCTCGCTACAGAAACAGGAGATGGACTCCTGCCCTATGGGCCGTTCTGGCTGCCTCACGCTACAGAAACAGGAGGTGGACTCCTGCCCTATGGGCCGTTCTGGCTGCCTCACGCTACAGAAACAGGAGGTGGACTCCTGCCCTATGGGCCGTTCTGGCTGCCTCACGCTACAGAACCAGGAGATGGACTCCTGCCCTATGGGCCGGGCCGTTCTGGCTGCCTCTCGCTACAGAAACAGGAAATGGACTCCTGCCCTATGGGCCGGGCCGTTCTGGCTGCCTCTCGCTACAGAAACAGGAGATGGACTCCTGCCCTATGGGCCGTTCTGGCTGCCTCACGCTACAGAAACAGGAGATAGACTCCTTCCCTATGGGCCGGGCCGTTCTGGCTGCCTCTCGCTACAGAAACAGGAGATGGACTCCTGCCCTATGGGCCGTTCTGGCTACCTCACGCTACAGAAACAGGAGATAGACTCCTGCCCTATGGGCCGGGCCGTTCTGGCTGCCTCACGCTACAGAAACAGGAGATGGACTCCTGCCCTATGGGCCGGGCCGTTCTGGCTGCCTCACGCTACAGAAACAGGAGGTAGACTCCTGCCCTATGGGCCGTTCTGGCTGCCTCACTCTACAAAAACAGGAGATAGACTCCTGCCCTATGGGCCGTTCTGGCTGCCTCACGCTACAGAAACAGGAGATAGACTCCTGCCCTATGGGCCGTTCTGGCTGCCTCACGCTACAGAAACAGGAGGTAGACTCCTGCCCTATGGGCCGGGCCGTTCTGGCTGCCTCTCGCTACAGAAACAGGAGATGGACTCCTGCCCTATGGGCCGTTCTGGCTGCCTCACGCTACAGAAACAGGAGATGGACTCCTGCCCTATGGGCCGTTCTGGCTGCCTCTCGCTACAGAAACAGGAGGTAGACTCCTGCCCTATGGGCCGTTCTGGCTGCCTCACGCTACAGAAACAGGAGATGGACTCCTGCCCTATGGGCCGGTGTGGCTGCCTCACGCTACAGAAACAGGAGATGGACTCCTGCCCTATGGGCCGGGCCGTTCTGGCTGCCTCACGCTACAGAAACAGGAGATAGACTCCTGCCCTATGGGCCGTTCTGGCTGCCTCACGCTACAGAAACAGGAGGTAGACTCCTGCCCTATGGGCCGTTCTGGTTGCCTCACGCTACAAAAACAGGAGATAGACTCCTGCCCTATGGGCCGTTCTGGCTGCCTCACGCTACAGAAACAGGAGATCGACTCCTGCCCTCTGGGCCGGGCCGTTCTGGCTGCCTCACGCTACAGAAACAGGAGATGGACTCCTGCCCTATGGGCCGGGCCGTTCTGGCTGCCTCACGCTACAGAAACAGGAGATAGACTCCTGCCCTATGGGCCGTTCTGGCTGCCTCTCGCTACAGAAACAGGAGATGGACTCCTGCCCTATGGGCCGTTCTGGCTGCCTCACGCTACAGAAACAGGAGATGGACTCCTGCCCTATGGGCCGTTCTGGCTGCCTCACGCTACAGAAACAGGAGATGGACTCCTGCCCTATGGGCCGTTCTGGCTGCCTCACGCTACAGAAACAGGAGATGGACTCCTGCCCTATGGGCCGTTCTGGTTGCCTCACGCTACAGAAACAGGAGATGGACTCCTGCCCTATGGGCCGGGCCGTTCTGGCTGCCTCACGCTACAAAAACAGGAGATGGACTCCTGCCCTATGGGCCGTTCTGGCTGCCTCACGCTACAGAAACAGTAGATGGACTCCTGCCCTATGGGCCGTTCTGGTTGCCTCACGCTACAGAAACAGGAGATGGACTCCTGCCCTATGGGCCGGGCCGTCCTGGCTGCCTCACGCTACAGAAACAGGAGATGGACTCCTGCCCTATGGGCCGTTCTGGCTGCCTCTCGCTACAGAAACAGGAGGTAGACTCCTGCCCTATGGGCCGTTCTGGCTGCCTCACGCTACAGAAACAGGAGGTTGACTCCTGCCCTATGGGCCGTTCTGGCTGCCTCACGCTACAGAAACAGGAGATGGACTCCTGCCCTATGGGCCGTTCTGGCTGCATCACGCTACAGAAACAGGAGATAGACTCCTGCGCTATGGGCCGGGCCGTTCTGGCTGCCTCACGCTACAGAAACAGGAGATAGACTCCTGCCCTATGGGCCGGGCCGTTCTGGCTGCCTCACGCTACAGAAACAGGAGGTAGACTCCTGCCCTATGGGCCATTCTGGCTGCCTCACGCTACAGAAACAGGAGATGGACTCCTGCCCAATGGGCCGTTCTGGCTGCCTCTCGCTACAGAAACAGGAGGTGGACTCCTGCCCTATGGGCCGGGCCGTTCTGGCTGCCTCACGCTACAGAAACAGGAGATGGACTCCTGCCCTATGGGCCGGGCCGATCTGGCTGCCTCACGCTACAAAAACAGGAGATAGACTCCTGCCCTATGGGCCGTTCTGGCTGCCTCACGCTACAGAAACAGGAGATAGACTCCTGCCCTATGGGCCGGGCCGTTCTGGCTGCCTCACGCTACAGAAACAGGAGATGGACTCCTGCCCTATGGGCCGGGCCGTTCTGGCTGCCTCACGCTACAGAAACAGGAGATGGACTCCTGCCCTATGGGCCGTTCTGGCTGGCTCACGCTACAGAAACAGGAGATGGACTCCTGCCCTATGGGCCGTTCTGGCTGCCTCACGCTACAGAAACAGGAGATGGACTCCTGCCCTATGGGCCGTTCTGGCTGCCTCACGCTACAGAAACAGGAGATGGACTCCTGCCCTATGGGCCGTTCTGGCTGCCTCACGCTACAGAAACAGGAGATGGACTCCTGCCCTATGGGCCGTTCTGGTTGCCTCACGCTACAAAAACAGGAGATGGACTCCTGCCCTATGGGCCGTTCTGGCTGCCTCACGCTACAGAAACAGTAGATGGACTCCTGCCCTATGGGCCGTTCTGGTTGCCTCACGCTACAGAAACAGGAGATGGACTCCTGCCCTATGGGCCGGGCCGTCCTGGCTGCCTCACGCTACAGAAACAGGAGATGGACTCCTGCCCTATGGGCCGTTCTGGCTGCCTCTCGCTACAGAAACAGGAGGTAGACTCCTGCCCTATGGGCCGTTCTGGCTGCCTCACGCTACAGAAACAGGAGGTTGACTCCTGCCCTATGGGCCGTTCTGGCTGCCTCACGCTACAGAAACAGGAGATGGACTCCTGCCCTATGGGCCGTTCTGGCTGCATCACGCTACAGAAACAGGAGATAGACTCCTGCGCTATGGGCCGGGCCGTTCTGGCTGCCTCACGCTACAGAAACAGGAGGTAGACTCCTGCCCTATGGGCCGTTCTGGCTGCCTCACGCTACAGAAACAGGAGGTTGACTCCTGCCCTATGGGCCGTTCTGGCTGCCTCACGCTACAGAAACAGGAGATGGACTCCTGCCCTATGGGCCGTTCTGGCTGCATCACGCTACAGAAACAGGAGATAGACTCCTGCGCTATGGGCCGGGCCGTTCTGGCTGCCTCACGCTACAGAAACAGGAGATAGACTCCTGCCCTATGGGCCGGGCCGTTCTGGCTGCCTCACGCTACAGAAACAGGAGGTAGACTCCTGCCCTATGGGCCGTTCTGGCTGCCTCACGCTACAGAAACAGGAGATGGACTCCTGCCCAATGGGCCGTTCTGGCTGCCTCTCGCTACAGAAACAGGAGGTGGACTCCTGCCCTATGGGCCGGGCCGTTCTGGCTGCCTCACGCTACAGAAACAGGAGATGGACTCCTGCCTTATGGGCCGGGCCGATCTGGCTGCCTCACGCTACAGAAACAGGAGATGGACTCCTGCCCTATGGGCCGTTCTGGCTGCCTCACGCTACAGAAACAGGAGATGGACTCCTGCCCTATGGGCCGTTCTGGCTGCCTCACGCTACAGAAACAGTAGATGGACTCCTGCCCTATGGGCCGTTCTGGCTGCCTCACGCTACAGAAACAGGAGATAGACTCCTGCCCTATGGGCCGTTCTGGCTGCCTCACGCTACAGAAACAGGAGATGGACTCCTGCCCTATGGGCCGTTCTGGCTGCCTCACGCTACAGAAACAGGAGATGGACTCCTGCCCTATGGGCCGGGCCGTTCTGGCTGCCTCACGCTACAGAAACAGGAGATGGACTCCTGCCCTATGGGCCGTTCTGGCTGCCTCACGCTACAGAAACAGGAGATGGACTCCTGCCCTATGGGCCGGGCCGTTCTGGCTGCCTCACGCTACAGAAACAGGAGATGGACTCCTGCCCTATGGGCCGTTCTGGCTGCCTCACGCTACAGAAACAGGAGATAGACTCCTGCCCTATGGGCCGGGCCGTTCTGGTTGCCTCACGCTACAGAAACAGGAGATGGACTCCTGCCCTATGGGCCGGGCCGTTCTGGCTGCCTCACGCTACAGAAACAGGAGATGGACTCCTGCCCTATGGGCCGTTCTGGCTGCCTCACGCCACAGAAACAGGAGGTAGACTCCTGCCCTATGGGCCGTTCTGGCTGCCTCTCGCTACAGAAACAGGAGATGGACTCCTGCCCTATGGGCCGTTCTGGCTGCCTCACGCTACAGAAACAGGAGGTGGACTCCTGCCCTATGGGCCGTTCTGGCTGCCTCACGCTACAGAAACAGGAGGTGGACTCCTGCCCTATGGGCCGTTCTGGCTGCCTCACGCTACAGAACCAGGAGATGGACTCCTGCCCTATGGGCCGGGCCGTTCTGGCTGCCTCTCGCTACAGAAACAGGAAATGGACTCCTGCCCTATGGGCCGGGCCGTTCTGGCTGCCTCTCGCTACAGAAACAGGAGATGGACTCCTGCCCTATGGGCCGTTCTGGCTGCCTCACGCTACAGAAACAGGAGATAGACTCCTGCCCTATGGGCCGGGCCGTTCTGGCTGCCTCTCGCTACAGAAACAGGAGATGGACTCCTGCCCTATGGGCCGTTCTGGCTGCCTCACGCTACAGAAACAGGAGATGGACTCCTGCCCTATGGGCCGTTCTGGCTACCTCACGCTACAGAAACAGGAGATAGACTCCTGCCCTATGGGCCGGGCCGTTCTGGCTGCCTCACGCTACAGAAACAGGAGATGGACTCCTGCCCTATGGGCCGGGCCGTTCTGGCTGCCTCACGCTACAGAAACAGGAGGTAGACTCCTGCCCTATGGGCCGTTCTTGCTGCCTCACTCTACAAAAACAGGAGATAGACTCCTGCCCTATGGGCCGTTCTGGCTGCCTCACGCTACAGAAACAGGAGATAGACTCCTGCCCTATGGGCCGTTCTGGCTGCCTCACGCTACAGAAACAGGAGGTGGACTCCTGCCCTATGGGCCGTTCTGGCTGCCTCACGCTACAGAAACAGGAGATGGACTCCTGCCCTATGGGCCGTTCTGGCTGCCTCACGCTACAAAAACAGGAGTTGGACTCCTGCCCTATGGGCCGTTCTGGCTGCCTCTCACTACAGAAACAGGAGATAGACTCCTGCCCTATGGGCCGTTCTGGCTGCCTCTCGCTACAGAAACAGGAGATAGACTCCTGCCCTATGGGCCGGGCCGTTCTGTTTGCCTCACGCTACAGAAACAGGAGATGGACTCCTGCCCTATGGGCCGTTCTGGCTGCCTCACGCTACAGAAACAGGAGATGGACTCCTGCCCTATGGGCCGTTCTGGCTGCCTCACGCTACAGAAACAGGAGATGGACTCCTGCCCTATGGGCCGGTCTGGCTGCCTCACGCTACAGAAACAGGAGGTGGACTCCTGCCCTATGGGCCGTTCTGGCTGCCTCACGCTACAGAAACAGGAGATGGACTCCTGCCCTATGGGCCGGTCTGGCTGCCTCACGCTACAGAAACAGGAGGTGGACTCCTGCCCTATGGGCCGTTCTGGCTGCCTCACGCTACAGAAACAGGAGATAGACTCCTGCCCTATGGGCCGGGCCGTTCTGGCTGCCTCACGCTACAGAAACAGGAGGTAGACTCCTTCCCTATGGGCCGTTCTGGCTGCCTCACGCTACAGAAACAGGAGATGGACTCCTGCCCAATGGGCCGTTCTGGCTGCCTCTCGCTACAGAAACAGGAGGTGGACTCCTGCCCTATGGGCCGGGCCGTTCTGGCTGCCTCACGCTACAGAAACAGGAGATGGACTCCTGCCCTATGGGCCGGGCCGTCCTGGCTGCCTCACGCTACAGAAACAGGAGATGGACTCCTGCCCTATGGGCCGTTCTGGCTGCCTCACGCTACAGAAACAGGAGGTGGACTCCTGCCCTATGGGCCGGGCCGTTCTGGCTGCCTCACGCTACAGAAACAGGAGATGGACTCCTGCCCTATGGGCCGGGCCGTCCTGGCTGCCTCACGCTACAGAAACAGGAGATGGACTCCTGCCCTATGGGCCGTTCTGGCTGCCTCACGCTACAGAAACAGGAGGTTGACTCCTGCCCTATGGGCCGTTCTGGCTGCCTCACGCTACAGAAACAGGAGATGGACTCCTGCCCTATGGGCCGTTCTGGCTGCATCACGCTACAGAAACAGGAGATAGACTCCTGCGCTATGGGCCGGGCCGTTCTGGCTGCCTCACGCTACAGAAACAGGAGATTGACTCCTGCCCTCTGGGCCGGGCCGTTCTGGCTGCCTCACGCTACAGAAACAGGAGGTAGACTCCTGCCCTATGGGCCGTTCTGGCTGCCTCACGCTACAGAAACAGGAGATGGACTCCTGCCCAATGGGCCGTTCTGGCTGCCTCTCGCTACAGAAACAGGAGGTGGACTCCTGCCCTATGGGCCGGGCCGTTCTGGCTGCCTCACGCTACAGAAACAGGAGATGGACTCCTGCCCTATGGGCCGGGCCGATCTGGCTGCCTCACGCTACAGAAACAGGAGATGGACTCCTGCCCTATGGGCCGTTCTGGCTGCCTCACGCTACAGAAACAGGAGATGGACTCCTGCCCTATGGGCCGTTCTGGTTGCCTCACGCTACAAAAACAGGAGATAGACTCCTGCCCTATGGGCCGTTCTGGCTGCCTCACGCTACAGAAACAGGAGATAGACTCCTGCCCTATGGGCCGGGCCGTTCTGGCTGCCTCACGCTACAGAAACAGGAGATGGACTCCTGCCCTATGGGCCGGGCCGTTCTGGCTGCCTCACGCTACAGAAACAGGAGATGGACTCCTGCCCTATGGGCCGTTCTGGCTGGCTCACGCTACAGAAACAGGAGATGGACTCCTGCCCTATGGGCCGTTCTGGCTGCCTCTCGCTACAGAGACAGGAGATGGACTCCTGCCCTATGGGCCGTTCTGGCTGCCTCACGCTACAGAAACAGGAGATGGACTCCTGCCCTATGGGCCGTTCTGGCTGCCTCACACTACAGAAACAGGAGATGGACTCCTGCCCTATGGGCCGTTCTGGTTGCCTCACGCTACAAAAACAGGAGATGGACTCCTGCCCTATGGGCCGTTCTGGCTGCCTCACGCTACAGAAACAGTAGATGGACTCCTGCCCTATGGGCCGTTCTGGTTGCCTCACGCTACAGAAACAGGAGATGGACTCCTGCCCTATGGGCCGGGCCGTCCTGGCTGCCTCACGCTACAGAAACAGGAGATGGACTCCTGCCCTATGGGCCGTTCTGGCTGCATCACGCTACAGAAACAGGAGATAGACTCCTGCGCTATGGGCCGGGCCGTTCTGGCTGCCTCACGCTACAGAAACAGGAGACAGACTCCTGCCCTATGGGCCGGGCCGTTCTGGCTGCCTCACGCTACAGAAACAGGAGATGGACTCCTGCCCAATGGGCCGTTCTGGCTGCCTCTCGCTACAGAAACAGGAGGTGGACTCCTGCCCTATGGGCCGGGCCGTTCTGGCTGCCTCACGCTACAGAAACAGGAGATGGACTCCTGCCCTATGGGCCGGGCCGATCTGGCTGCCTCACGCTACAGAAACAGGAGATGGACTCCTGCCCTATGGGCCGTTCTGGCTGCCTCACGCTACAGAAACAGGAGATGGACTCCTGCCCTATGGGCCGGTCTGGCTGCCTCACGCTACAGAAACAGTAGATGGACTCCTGCCCTATGGGCCGTTCTGGCTGCCTCACGCTACAGAAACAGGAGATAGACTCCTGCCCTATGGGCCGTTCTGGCTGCCTCACGCTACAGAAACAGGAGATGGACTCCTGCCCTATGGGCCGTTCTGGCTGCCTCACGCTACAGAAACAGGAGATGGACTCCTGCCCTATGGGCCGGGCCGTTCTGGCTGCCTCACGCTACAGAAACAGGAGATGGACTCCTGCCCTATGGGCCGGGCCGTTCTGGCTGCCTCACGCTACAGAAACAGGAGATGGACTCCTGCCCTATGGGCCGTTCTGGCTGCCTCACGCTACAGAAACAGGAGATGGACTCCTGCCCTATGGGCCGGGCCGTTCTGGCTGCCTCACGCTACAGAAACAGGAGATGGACTCCTGCCCTATGGGCCGTTCTGGCTGCCTCACGCTACAGAAACAGGAGATAGACTCCTGCCCTATGGGCCGGGCCGTTCTGGTTGCCTCACGCTACAGAAACAGGAGATGGACTCCTGCCCTATGGGCCGGGCCGTTCTGGCTGCCTCACGCTACAGAAACAGGAGATGGACTCCTGCCCTATGGGCCGTTCTGGCTGCCTCACGCCACAGAAACAAGAGGTAGACTCCTGCCCTATGGGCCGTTCTGGCTGCCTCTCGCTACAGAAACAGGAGATGGACTCCTGCCCTATGGGCCGTTCTGGCTGCCTCACGCTACAGAAACAGGAGGTGGACTCCTGCCCTATGGGCCGTTCTGGCTGCCTCACGCTACAGAAACAGGAGGTGGACTCCTGCCCTATGGGCCGTTCTGGCTGCCTCACGCTACAGAACCAGGAGATGGACTCCTGCCCTATGGGCCGGGCCGTTCTGGCTGCCTCTCGCTACAGAAACAGGAGATGGACTCCTGCCCTATGGGCCGGGCCGTTCTGGCTGCCTCACGCTACAGAAACAGGAGATGGACTCCTGCCCTATGGGCCGTTCTGGCTGCCTCACGCTACAGAAACAGGAGATGGACTCCTGCCCTATGGGCCGGGCCGTTCTGGCTGCCTCACGCTACAGAAACAGGAGATGGACTCCTGCCCTATGGGCCGTTCTGGCTGCCTCACGCTACAGAAACAGGAGATAGACTCCTGCCCTATGGGCCGGGCCGTTCTGGTTGCCTCACGCTACAGAAACAGGAGATGGACTCCTGCCCTATGGGCCGGGCCGTTCTGGCTGCCTCACGCTACAGAAACAGGAGATGGACTCCTGCCCTATGGGCCGTTCTGGCTGCCTCACGCCACAGAAACAAGAGGTAGACTCCTGCCCTATGGGCCGTTCTGGCTGCCTCTCGCTACAGAAACAGGAGATGGACTCCTGCCCTATGGGCCGTTCTGGCTGCCTCACGCTACAGAAACAGGAGGTGGACTCCTGCCCTATGGGCCGTTCTGGCTGCCTCACGCTACAGAAACAGGAGGTGGACTCCTGCCCTATGGGCCGTTCTGGCTGCCTCACGCTACAGAACCAGGAGATGGACTCCTGCCCTATGGGCCGGGCCGTTCTGGCTGCCTCTCGCTACAGAAACAGGAAATGGACTCCTGCCCTATGGGCCGGGCCGTTCTGGCTGCCTCTCGCTACAGAAACAGGAGATGGACTCCTGCCCTATGGGCCGTTCTGGCTGCCTCACTCTACAGAAACAGGAGATAGACTCCTGCCCTATGGGCCGGGCCGTTCTGGCTGCCTCTCGCTACAGAAACAGGAGATGGACTCCTGCCCTATGGGCCGTTCTGGCTGCCTCACGCTACAGAAACAGGAGATGGACTCCTGCCCTATGGGCCGTTCTGGCTACCTCACGCTACAGAAACAGGAGATAGACTCCTGCCCTATGGGCCGGGCCGTTCTGGCTGCCTCACGCTACAGAAACAGGAGATAGACTCCTGCCCTATGGGCCGTTCTGGCTGCCTCACGCTACAGAAACAGGAGGTGGACTCCTGCCCTATGGGCCGTTCTGGCTGCCTCACGCTACAGAAACAGGAGATGGACTCCTGCCCTATGGGCCGTTCTGGCTGCCTCACGCTACAAAAACAGGAGTTGGACTCCTGCCCTATGGGCCGTTCTGGCTGCCTCTCACTACAGAAACAGGAGATAGACTCCTGCCCTATGGGCCGTTCTGGCTGCCTCACGCTACAAAAACAGGAGATGGACTCCTGCCCTATGGGCCGTTCTGGCTGCCTCACGCTACAAAAACAGGAGTTGGACTCCTGCCCTATGGGCCGTTCTGGCTGCCTCTCGCTACAGAAACAGGAGATAGACTCCTGCCCGATGGGCCGGGCCGTTCTGTTTGCCTCACGCTACAGAAACAGGAGATGGACTCCTGCCCTATGGGCCGTTCTGGCTGCCTCACGCTACAGAAACAGGAGATGGACTCCTGCCCTATGGGCCGTTCTGGCTGCCTCACGCTACAGAAACAGGAGATGGACTCCTGCCCTATGGGCCGGTCTGGCTGCCTCACGCTACAGAAACAGGAGGTGGACTCCTGCCCTATGGGCCGTTCTGGCTGCCTCACGCTACAGAAACAGGAGATGGACTCCTGCCCTATGGGCCGGTCTGGCTGCCTCACGCTACAGAAACAGGAGGTGGACTCCTGCCCTATGGGCCGTTCTGGCTGCCTCACGCTACAGAAACAGGAGATAGACTCCTGCCCTATGGGCCGGGCCGTTCTGGCTGCCTCACGCTACAGAAACAGGAGGTAGACTCCTTCCCTATGGGCCGTTCTGGCTGCCTCACGCTACAGAAACAGGAGATGGACTCCTGCCCAATGGGCCGTTCTGGCTGCCTCTCGCTACAGAAACAGGAGGTGGACTCCTGCCCTATGGGCCGGGCCGTTCTGGCTGCCTCACGCTACAGAAACAGGAGATGGACTCCTGCCCTATGGGCCGGGCCGTTCTGGCTGCCTCACGCTACAGAAACAGGAGATGGACTCCTGCCCTATGGGCCGTTCTGGCTGCCTCACGCTACAGAAACAGGAGATGGACTCCTGCCCTATGGGCCGGTCTGGCTGCCTCACGCTACAGAAACAGTAGATGGACTCCTGCCCTATGGGCCGTTCTGGCTGCCTCACGCTACAGAAACAGGAGATAGACTCCTGCCCTATGGGCCGTTCTGGCTGCCTCACGCTACAGAAACAGGAGATGGACTCCTGCCCTATGGGCCGTTCTGGCTGCCTCACGCTACAGAAACAGGAGATGGACTCCTGCCCTATGGGCCGGGCCGTTCTGGCTGCCTCACGCTACAGAAACAGGAGATGGACTCCTGCCCTATGGGCCGTTCTGGCTGCCTCACGCTACAGAAACAGGAGATGGACTCCTGCCCTATGGGCCGGGCCGTTCTGGCTGCCTCACGCTACAGAAACAGGAGATGGACTCCTGCCCTATGGGCCGGGCCGTTCTGGCTGCCTCACGCTACAGAAACAGGAGATGGACTCCTGCCCTATGGGCCGTTCTGGCTGCCTCACGCTACAGAAACAGGAGATGGACTCCTGCCCTATGGGCCGGGCCGTTCTGGCTGCCTCACGCTACAGAAACAGGAGATGGACTCCTGCCCTATGGGCCGTTCTGGCTGCCTCACGCTACAGAAACAGGAGATAGACTCCTGCCCTATGGGCCGGGCCGTTCTGGTTGCCTCACGCTACAGAAACAGGAGATGGACTCCTGCCCTATGGGCCGGGCCGTTCTGGCTGCCTCACGCTACAGAAACAGGAGATGGACTCCTGCCCTATGGGCCGTTCTGGCTGCCTCACGCCACAGAAACAGGAGGTAGACTCCTGCCCTATGGGCCGTTCTGGCTGCCTCTCGCTACAGAAACAGGAGATGGACTCCTGCCCTATGGGCCGTTCTGGCTGCCTCACGCTACAGAAACAGGAGGTGGACTCCTGCCCTATGGGCCGTTCTGGCTGCCTCACGCTACAGAAACAGGAGGTGGACTCCTGCCCTATGGGCCGTTCTGGCTGCCTCACGCTACAGAACCAGGAGATGGACACCTGCCCTATGGGCCGGGCCGTTCTGGCTGCCTCTCGCTACAGAAACAGGAGATGGACTCCTGCCCTATGGGCCGTTCTGGCTGCCTCACACTACAGAACCAGGAGATGGACTCCTGCCCTTTGGGCCGTTCTGGCTGCCTCACGCTACAGAAACAGGAGATAGACTCCTGCCCTATGGGCCGGGCCGTTCTGGCTGCCTCACGCTACAGAAACAGGAGGTAGACTCCTGCCCTATGGGCCGTTCTGGCTGCCTCACTCTACAAAAACAGGAGATAGACTCCTGCCCTATGGGCCGTTCTGGCTGCCTCACGCTACAGAAACAGGAGATAGACTCCTGCCCTATGGGCCGTTCTGGCTGCCTCACGCTACAGAAACAGGAGGTGGACTCCTGCCCTATGGGCCGTTCTGGCTGCCTCACGCTACAGAAACAGGAGATGGACTCCTGCCCTATGGGCCGTTCTGGCTGCCTCACGCTACAAAAACAGGAGTTGGACTCCTGCCCTATGGGCTGTTCTGGCTGCCTCTCACTACAGAAACAGGAGATAGACTCCTGCCCTATGGGCCGTTCTGGCTGCCTCACGCTACAAAAACAGGAGATGGACTCCTGCCCTATGGGCCGTTCTGGCTGCCTCACGCTACAAAAACAGGAGTTGGACTCCTGCCCTATGGGCCGTTCTGGCTGCCTCTCGCTACAGAAACAGGAGATAGACTCCTGCCCTATGGGCCGGACCGTTCTGTTTGCCTCACGCTACAGAAACAGGAGATGGACTCCTGCCCTATGGGCCGTTCTGGCTGCCTCACGCTACAGAAACAGGAGATGGACTCCTGCCCTATGGGCCGTTCTGGCTGCCTCACACTACAGAACCAGGAGATGGACTCCTGCCCTATGGGCCGTTCTGGCTGCCTCACGCTACAGAAACAGGAGATAGACTCCTGCCCTATGGGCCGGGCCGTTCTGGCTGCCTCACGCTACAGAAACAGGAGGTAGACTCCTGCCCTATGGGCCGTTCTGGCTGCCTCACTCTACAAAAACAGGAGATAGACTCCTGCCCTATGGGCCGTTCTGGCTGCCTCACGCTACAGAAACAGGAGATAGACTCCTGCCCTATGGGCCGTTCTGGCTGCCTCACGCTACAGAAACAGGAGGTGGACTCCTGCCCTATGGGCCGTTCTGGCTGCCTCACGCTACAGAAACAGGAGATGGACTCCTGCCCTATGGGCCGTTCTGGCTGCCTCACGCTACAAAAACAGGAGTTGGACTCCTGCCCTATGGGCTGTTCTGGCTGCCTCTCACTACAGAAACAGGAGATAGACTCCTGCCCTATGGGCCGTTCTGGCTGCCTCACGCTACAAAAACAGGAGATGGACTCCTGCCCTATGGGCCGTTCTGGCTGCCTCACGCTACAAAAACAGGAGTTGGACTCCTGCCCTATGGGCCGTTCTGGCTGCCTCTCGCTACAGAAACAGGAGATAGACTCCTGCCCTATGGGCCGGGCCGTTCTGTTTGCCTCACGCTACAGAAACAGGAGATAGACTCCTGCCCTATGGGCCGTTCTGGCTGCCTCACGCTACAGAAACAGGAGATGGACTCCTGCCCTATGGGCCGTTCTGGCTGCCTCACGCTACAAAAACAGGAGATGGACTCCTGCCCTATGGGCCGGTCTGGCTGCCTCACGCTACAGAAACAGGAGGTGGACTCCTGCCCTATGGGCCGTTCTGGCTGCCTCACGCTACAGAAACAGGAGATGGACTCCTGCCCTATGGGCCGGTCTGGCTGCCTCACGCTACAGAAACAGGAGGTGGACTCCTGCCCTATGGGCCGTTCTGGCTGCCTCACGCTACAGAAACAGGAGATGGACTCCTGCCCTATGGGCCGTTCTGGCTGCCTCACGCTACAGAAACAGGAGATGGACTCCTGCCCTATGGGCCGGGCCGTTCTGGCTGCCTCACGCTACAGAAACAGGAGATGGACTCCTGCCCTATGGGCCGGTCTGGCTGCCTCACGCTACAGAAACAGGAGGTAGACTCCTGCCCTATGGGCCGTTCTGGCTGCCTCACGCTACAGAAACAGGAGATGGACTCCTGCCCTAGGGGCCGGGCCGTTCTGGTTGCCTCACGCTACAGAAACAGGAGATGGACTCCTGCCCTATGGGCCGGGCCGTTCTGGCTGCCTCACGCTACAGAAACAGGAGATGGACTCCTGCCCTATGGGCCGGGCCGTTCTGGCTGCCTCACGCTACAGAAACAGGAGGTGGACTCCTGCCCTATGGGCCGTTCTGGCTGCCTCACGCTACAGAAACAGGAGGTGGACTCCTGCCCTATGGGCCGTTCTGGCTGCCTCACGCTACAGAAACAGGAGATGGACTCCTGCCCTATGGGCCGGGCCGTTCTGGCTGCCTCACGCTACAGAAACAGGAGATGGACTCCTGCCCTATGGGCCGGTCTGGCTGCCTCACGCTACAGAAACAGGAGGTAGACTCCTGCCCTATGGGCCGTTCTGGCTGCCTCACGCTACAGAAACAGGAGATGGACTCCTGCCCTATGGGCCGGGCCGTTCTGGCTGCCTCACGCTACAGAAACAGGAGATGGACTCCTGCCCTATGGGCCTTTCTGGCTGCCTCTCGCTACAGAAACAGGAGATAGACTCCTGCCCTATGGGCCGGGCCGTTCTGGCTGCCTCACGCTACAGAAACAGGAGATGGACTCCTGCCCTATGGGCCGTTCTGGCTGCCTCACGCTACAGAAACAGGAGATGGACTCCTGCCCTATGGGCCGTTCTGGCTGCCTCACGCTACAGAAACAGGAGATGGACTCCTGCCCTATGGGCCGTTCTGGCTGCCTCACGCTACAGAAACAGGAGGTGGACTCCTGCCCTATGGGCCGTTCTGGCTGCCTCACGCTACAGAAACAGGAGATGGACTCCTGCCCTATGGGCCGTTCTGGCTGCCTCACGCTACAGAAACAGGAGATGGACTCCTGCCCTATGGGCCGGGCCGTTCTGGCTGCCTCACGCTACAGAAACAGGAGATAGACTCCTGCCCTATGGGCCGTTCTGGCTGCCTCACGCTACAGAAACAGGAGATAGACTCCTGCCCTATGGGCCGTTCTGGCTGCCTCACGCTACAGAAACAGGAGATGGACTCCTGCCCTATGGGCCGTTCTGGCTGCCTCACACTACAGAAACAGGAGATGGACTCCTGCCCTATGGGCCGGGCCGTTCTGGCTGCCTCACGCTACAGAAACAGGAGATGGACTCCTGCCCTATGGGCCGGTCTGGCTGCCTCACGCTACAGAAACAGGAGGTGGACTCCTGCCCTATGGGCCGTTCTGGCTGCCTCACGCTACAGAAACAGGAGATGGACTCCTGCCCTATGGGCCGGTCTGGCTGCCTCACGCTACAGAAACAGGAGGGGGACTCCTGCCCTATGGGCCGTTCTGGCTGCCTCACGCTACAGAAACAGGAGATTGACTCCTGCCCTATGGGCCGGGCCGTTCTGGCTGCCTCACGCTACAGAAACAGGAGGTAGACTCCTTCCCTATGGGCCGTTCTGGCTGCCTCACGCTACAGAAACAGGAGATGGACTCCTGCCCAATGGGCCGTTCTGGCTGCCTCTCGCTACAGAAACAGGAGGTGGACTCCTGCCCTATGGGCCGGGCCGTTCTGGCTGCCTCACGCTACAGAAACAGGAGATGGACTCCTGCCCTATGGGCCGGGCCGTTCTGGCTGCCTCACGCTACAGAAACAGGAGATGGACTCCTGCCCTATGGGCCGTTCTGGCTGCCTCACGCTACAGAAACAGGAGATGGACTCCCTGCCCTATGGGCCGGTCTGGCTGCCTCACGCTACAGAAACAGTAGATGGACTCCTGCCCTATGGGCCGTTCTGGCTGCCTCACGCTACAGAAACAGGAGATAGACTCCTGCCCAATGGGCCGTTCTGGCTGCCTCACGCTACAGAAACAGGAGATGGACTCCTGCCCTATGGGCCGTTGGGGCTGCCTCACGCTACAGAAACAGGAGATGGACTCCTGCCCTATGGGCCGGGCCGTTCTGGCTGCCTCACGCTACAGAAACAGGAGATGGACTCCTGCCCTATGGGCCGGGCCGTTCTGGCTGCCTCACGCTACAGAAACAGGAGATGGACTCCTGCCCTATGGGCCGTTCTGGCTGCCTCACGCTACAGAAACAGGAGATGGACTCCTGCCCTATGGGCCGGGCCGTTCTGGCTGCCTCACGCTACAGAAACAGGAGATGGACTCCTGCCCTATGGGCCGTTCTGGCTGCCTCACGCTACAGAAACAGGAGATAGACTCCTGCCCTATGGGCCGGGCCGTTCTGGTTGCCTCACGCTACAGAAACAGGAGATGGACTCCTGCCCTATGGGCCGGGCCGTTCTGGCTGCCTCACGCTACAGAAACAGGAGATGGACTCCTGCCCTATGGGCCGTTCTGGCTGCCTCACGCCACAGAAACAGGAGGTAGACTCCTGCCCTATGGGCCGTTCTGGCTGCCTCTCGCTACAGAAACAGGAGATGGACTCCTGCCCTATGGGCCGTTCTGGCTGCCTCACGCTACAGAAACAGGAGGTGGACTCCTGCCCTATGGGCCGTTCTGGCTGCCTCACGCTACAGAAACAGGAGGTGGACTCCTGCCCTATGGGCCGTTCTGGCTGCCTCACGCTACAGAACCAGGAGATGGACACCTGCCCTATGGGCCGGGCCGTTCTGGCTGCCTCTCGCTACAGAAACAGGAGATGGACTCCTGCCCTATGGGCCGTTCTGGCTGCCTCACACTACAGAACCAGGAGATGGACTCCTGCCCTATGGGCCGTTCTGGCTGCCTCACGCTACAGAAACAGGAGATAGACTCCTGCCCTATGGGCCGGGCCGTTCTGGCTGCCTCACGCTACAGAAACAGGAGATGGACTCCTGCCCTATGGGCCTTTCTGGCTGCCTCTCGCTACAGAAACAGGAGATAGACTCCTGCCCTATGGGCCGGGCCGTTCTGGCTGCCTCACGCTACAGAAACAGGAGATGGACTCCTGCCCTATGGGCCGTTCTGGCTGCCTCACGCTACAGAAACAGGAGATGGACTCCTGCCCTATGGGCCGTTCTGGCTGCCTCACGCTACAGAAACAGGAGATGGACTCCTGCCCTATGGGCCGTTCTGGCTGCCTCACGCTACAGAAACAGGAGGTGGACTCCTGCCCTATGGGCCGTTCTGGCTGCCTCACACTACAGAAACAGGAGATGGACTCCTGCCCTATGGGCCGTTCTGGCTGTCTCACGCTACAGAAACAGGAGATGGACTCCTGCCCTATGGGCCGGGCCGTTCTGGCTGCCTCACGCTACAGAAACAGGAGATAGACTCCTGCCCTATGGGCCGTTCTGGCTGCCTCACGCTACAGAAACAGGAGATAGACTCCTGCCCTATGGGCCGTTCTGGCTGCCTCACGCTACAGAAACAGGAGATGGACTCCTGCCCTATGGGCCGTTCTGGCTGCCTCACACTACAGAAACAGGAGATGGACTCCTGCCCTATGGGCCGGGCCGTTCTGGCTGCCTCACGCTACAGAAACAGGAGATGGACTCCTGCCCTATGGGCCGGTCTGGCTGCCTCACGCTACAGAAACAGGAGGTGGACTCCTGCCCTATGGGCCGTTCTGGCTGCCTCACGCTACAGAAACAGGAGATGGACTCCTGCCCTATGGGCCGGTCTGGCTGCCTCACGCTACAGAAACAGGAGGTGGACTCCTGCCCTATGGGCCGTTCTGGCTGCCTCACGCTACAGAAACAGGAGATAGACTCCTGCCCTATGGGCCGGGCCGTTCTGGCTGCCTCACGCAAAAGAAACAGGAGGTAGACTCCTTCCCTATGGGCCGTTCTGGCTGCCTCACGCTACAGAAACAGGAGATGGACTCCTGCCCAATGGGCCGTTCTGGCTGCCTCTCGCTACAGAAACAGGAGGTGGACTCCTGCCCTATGGGCCGGGCATTCTGGCTGCCTCACGCTACAGAAACAGGAGATGGACTCCTGCCCTATGGGCCGGGCCGTTCTGGCTGCCTCACGCTACAGAAACAGGAGATGGACTCCTGCCCTATGGGCCGTTCTGGCTGCCTCACGCTACAGAAACAGGAGATGGACTCCTGCCCTACGGGCCGGTCTGGCTGCCTCACGCTACAGAAACAGTAGATGGACTCCTGCCCTATGGGCCGTTCTGGCTGCCTCACGCTACAGAAACAGGAGATGGACTCCTGCCCTATGGGCCGGGCCGTTCTGGCTGCCTCACGCTACAGAAACAGGAGATGGACTCCTGCCCTATGGGCCGGGCCGTTCTGGCTGCCTCACGCTACAGAAACAGGAGATGGACTCCTGCCCTATGGGCCGTTCTGGTTGCCTCACGCTACAGAAACAGGAGATGGACTCCTGCCCTATGGGCCGGGCCGTTCTGGCTGCCTCACGCTACAGAAACAGGAGATGGACTCCTGCCCTATGGGCCGTTCTGGCTGCCTCACGCCACAGAAACAGGAGGTAGACTCCTGCCCTATGGGCCGTTCTGGCTGCCTCTCGCTACAGAAACAGAAGATGGACTCCTGCCCTATGGGCCGTTCTGGCTGCCTCACGCTACAGAAACAGGAGGTGGACTCCTGCCCTATGGGCCGTTCTGGCTGCCTCACGCTACAGAAACAGGAGGTGGACTCCTGCCCTATGGGCCGTTCTGGCTGCCTCACGCTACAGAACCAGGAGATGGACACCTGCCCTTTGGGCCGGGCCGTTCTGGCTGCCTCACGCTACAGAAACAGGAGGTAGACTCCTGCCCTATGGGCCGTTCTGGCTGCCTCACTCTACAAAAACAGGAGATAGACTCCTGCCCTATGGGCCGTTCTGGCTGCCTCACGCTACAGAAACAGGAGATAGACTCCTGCCCTATGGGCCGTTCTGGCTGCCTCACGCTACAGAAACAGGAGGTGGACTCCTGCCCTATGGGCCGTTCTGGCTGCCTCACGCTACAGAAACAGGAGATGGACTCCTGCCCTATGGGCCGTTCTGGCTGCCTCACGCTACAAAAACAGGAGTTGGACTCCTGCCCTATGGGCCGTTCTGGCTGCCTCTCACTACAGAAACAGGAGATAGACTCCTGCCCTATGGGCCGTTCTGGCTGCCTCACGCTACAAAAACAGGAGATGGACTCCTGCCCTATGGGCCGTTCTGGCTGCCTCACGCTACAAAAACAGGAGTTGGACTCCTGCCCTATGGGCCGTTCTGGCTGCCTCTCGCTACAGAAACAGGGAGATAGACTCCTGCCCTATGGGCCGGGCCGTTCTGTTTGCCTCACGCTACAGAAACAGGAGATGGACTCCTGCCCTATGGGCCGTTCTGGCTGCCTCACGCTACAGAAACAGGAGATGGACTCCTGCCCTATGGGCCGTTCTGGCTGCCTCACGCCACAGAAACAGGAGGTAGACTCCTGCCCTATGGGCCGTTCTGGCTGCCTCTCGCTACAGAAACAGGAGATGGACTCCTGCCCTATGGGCCGTTCTGGCTGCCTCACGCTACAGAAACAGGAGGTGGACTCCTGCCCTATGGGCCGTTCTGGCTGCCTCACGCTACAGAACCAGGAGATGGACACCTGCCCTATGGGCCGGGCCGTTCTGGCTGCCTCTCGCTACAGAAACAGGAGATGGACTCCTGCCCTATGGGCCGTTCTGGCTGCCTCACACTACAGAACCAGGAGATGGACTCCTGCCCTATGGGCCGTTCTGGCTGCCTCACGCTACAGAAACAGGAGATAGACTCCTGCCCTATGGGCCGGGCCGTTCTGGCTGCCTCACGCTACAGAAACAGGAGATGGACTCCTGCCCTATGGGCCTTTCTGGCTGCCTCTCGCTACAGAAACAGGAGATAGACTCCTGCCCTATGGGCCGGGCCGTTCTGGCTGCCTCACGCTACAGAAACAGGAGATGGACTCCTGCCCTATGGGCCGTTCTGGCTGCCTCACGCTACAGAAACAGGAGATGGACTCCTGCCCTATGGGCCGTTCTGGCTGCCTCACGCTACAGAAACAGGAGATGGACTCCTGCCCTATGGGCCGTTCTGGCTGCCTCACGCTACAGAAACAGGAGGTGGACTCCTGCCCTATGGGCCGTTCTGGCTGCCTCACACTACAGAAACAGGAGATGGACTCCTGCCCTATGGGCCGTTCTGGCTGTCTCACGCTACAGAAACAGGAGATGGACTCCTGCCCTATGGGCCGGGCCGTTCTGGCTGCCTCACGCTACAGAAACAGGAGATAGACTCCTGCCCTATGGGCCGTTCTGGCTGCCTCACGCTACAGAAACAGGAGATAGACTCCTGCCCTATGGGCCGTTCTGGCTGCCTCACGCTACAGAAACAGGAGATGGACTCCTGCCCTATGGGCCGTTCTGGCTGCCTCACACTACAGAAACAGGAGATGGACTCCTGCCCTATGGGCCGGGCCGTTCTGGCTGCCTCACGCTACAGAAACAGGAGATGGACTCCTGCCCTATGGGCCGGTCTGGCTGCCTCACGCTACAGAAACAGGAGGTGGACTCCTGCCCTATGGGCCGTTCTGGCTGCCTCACGCTACAGAAACAGGAGATGGACTCCTGCCCTATGGGCCGGTCTGGCTGCCTCACGCTACAGAAACAGGAGGTGGACTCCTGCCCTATGGGCCGTTCTGGCTGCCTCACGCTACAGAAACAGGAGATAGACTCCTGCCCTATGGGCCGGGCCGTTCTGGCTGCCTCACGCAAAAGAAACAGGAGGTAGACTCCTTCCCTATGGGCCGTTCTGGCTGCCTCACGCTACAGAAACAGGAGATGGACTCCTGCCCAATGGGCCGTTCTGGCTGCCTCTCGCTACAGAAACAGGAGATAGACTCCTGCCCTATGGGCCGTTCTGGCTGCCTCACGCTACAGAAACAGGAGATGGACTCCTGCCCTATGGGCCGGGCCGTTCTGGCTGCCTCACGCTACAGAAACAGGAGATGGACTCCTGCCCTATGGGCCGTTCTGGCTGCCTCACGCTACAGAAACAGGAGATGGACTCCTGCCCTACGGGCCGGTCTGGCTGCCTCACGCTACAGAAACAGTAGATGGACTCCTGCCCTATGGGCCGTTCTGGCTGCCTCACGCTACAGAAACAGGAGATGGACTCCTGCCCTATGGGCCGGGCCGTTCTGGCTGCCTCACGCTACAGAAACAGGAGATGGACTCCTGCCCTATGGGCCGGGCCGTTCTGGCTGCCTCACGCTACAGAAACAGGAGATGGACTCCTGCCCTATGGACCGTTCTGGCTGCCTCACGCTACAGAAACAGGAGATGGACTCCTGCCCTATGGGCCGGGCCGTTCTGGCTGCCTCACGCTACAGAAACAGGAGATGGACTCCTGCCCTATGGGCCGTTCTGGCTGCCTCACGCTACAGAAACAGGAGATAGACTCCTGCCCTATGGGCCGGGCCGTTCTGGTTGCCTCACGCTACAGAAACAGGAGATGGACTCCTGCCCTATGGGCCGGGCCGTTCTGGCTGCCTCACGCTACAGAAACAGGAGATGGACTCCTGCCCTATGGGCCGTTCTGGCTGCCTCACGCCACAGAAACAGGAGGTAGACTCCTGCCCTATGGGCCGTTCTGGCTGCCTCTCGCTACAGAAACAGGAGATGGACTCCTGCCCTATGGGCCGTTCTGGCTGCCTCACGCTACAGAAACAGGAGGTGGACTCCTGCCCTATGGGCCGTTCTGGCTGCCTCACGCTACAGAAACAGGAGGTGGACTCCTGCCCTATGGGCCGTTCTGGCTGCCTCACGCTACAGAACCAGGAGATGGACACCTGCCCTATGGGCCGGGCCGTTCTGGCTGCCTCACGCTACAGAAACAGGAGGTAGACTCCTGCCCTATGGGCCGTTCTGGCTGCCTCACTCTACAAAAACAGGAGATAGACTCCTGCCCTATGGGCCGTTCTGGCTGCCTCACGCTACAGAAACAGGAGATAGACTCCTGACCTATGGGCCGTTCTGGCTGCCTCACGCTACAGAAACAGGAGGTGGACTCCTGCCCTATGGGCCGTTCTGGCTGCCTCACGCTACAGAAACAGGAGATGGACTCCTGCCCTATGGGCCGTTCTGGCTGCCTCACGCTACAAAAACAGGAGTTGGACTCCTGCCCTATGGGCCGTTCTGGCTGCCTCTCACTACAGAAACAGGAGATAGACTCCTGCCCTATGGGCCGTTCTGGCTGCCTCACGCTACAAAAACAGGAGATGGACTCCTGCCCTATGGGCCGTTCTGGCTGCCTCACGCTACAAAAACAGGAGTTGGACTCCTGCCCTATGGGCCGTTCTGGCTGCCTCTCGCTACAGAAACAGGAGATAGACTCCTGCCCTATGGGCCGGGCCGTTCTGTTTGCCTCACGCTACAGAAACAGGAGATGGACTCCTGCCCTATGGGCCGTTCTGGCTGCCTCACGCTACAGAAACAGGAGATGGACTCCTGCGCTATGGGCCGTTCTGGCTGCCTCACGCTACAAAAACAGGAGATGGACTCCTGCCCTATGGGCCGGTCTGGCTGCCTCACGCTACAGAAACAGGAGGTGGACTCCTGCCCTATGGGCCGTTCTGGCTGCCTCACGCTACAGAAACAGGAGATGGACTCCTGCCCTATGGGCCGGTCTGGCTGCCTCACGCTACAGAAACAGGAGGTGGACTCCTGCCCTATGGGCCGTTCTGGCTGCCTCACGCTACAGAAACAGGAGATGGACTCCTGCCCTATGGGCCGTTCTGGCTGCCTCACGCTACAGAAACAGGAGATGGACTCCTGCCCTATGGGCCGGGCCGTTCTGGCTGCCTCACGCTACAGAAACAGGAGATGGACTCCTGCCCTATGGGCCGGTCTGGCTGCCTCACGCTACAGAAACAGGAGGTAGACTCCTGCCCTATGGGCCGTTCTGGCTGCCTCACGCTACAGAAACAGGAGATGGACTCCTGCCCTATGGGCCGGGCCGTTCTGGTTGCCTCACGCTACAGAAACAGGAGATGGACTCCTGCCCTATGGGCCGGGCCGTTCTGGCTGCCTCACGCTACAGAAACAGGAGATGGACTCCTGCCCTATGGGCCGGGCCGTTCTGGCTGCCTCACGCTACAGAAACAGGAGGTGGACTCCTGCCCTATGGGCCGATCTGGCTGCCTCACGCTACAGAAACAGGAGGTGGACTCCTGCCCTATGGGCCGTTCTGGCTGCCTCACGCTACAGAAACAGGAGATGGACTCCTGCCCTATGGGCCGGGCCGTTCTGGCTGCCTCACGCTACAGAAACAGGAGATGGACTCCTGCCCTATGGGCCGGTCTGGCTGCCTCACGCTACAGAAACAGGAGGTAGACTCCTGCCCTATGGGCCGTTCTGGCTGCCTCACGCTACAGAAACAGGAGATGGACTCCTGCCCTATGGGCCGGGCCGTTCTGGCTGCCTCACGCTACAGAAACAGGAGATGGACTCCTGCCCTATGGGCCGTTCTGGCTGCCTCTCGCTACAGAAACAGGAGATAGACTCCTGCCCTATGGGCCGGGCCGTTCTGGCTGCCTCACGCTACAGAAACAGGAGATGGACTCCTGCCCTATGGGCCGTTCTGGCTGCCTCACGCTACAGAAACAGGAGATGGACTCCTGCCCTATGGGCCGTTCTGGCTGCCTCACGCTACAGAAACAGGAGATGGACTCCTGCCCTATGGGCCGTTCTGGCTGCCTCACGCTACAGAAACAGGAGGTGGACTCCTGCCCTATGGGCCGTTCTGGCTGCCTCACGCTACAGAAACAGGAGATGGACTCCTGCCCTATGGGCCGTTCTGGCTGACTCACGCTACAGAAACAGGAGATGGACTCCTGCCCTATGGGCCGGGCCGTTCTGGCTGCCTCACGCTACAGAAACAGGAGATAGACTCCTGCCCTATGGGCCGTTCTGGCTGCCTCACGCTACAGAAACAGGAGATAGACTCCTGCCCTATGGGCCGTTCTGGCTGCCTCACGCTACAGAAACAGGAGATGGACTCCTGCCCTATGGGCCGTTCTGGCTGCCTCACACTACAGAAACAGGAGATGGACTCCTGCCCTATGGGCCGGGCCGTTCTGGCTGCCTCACGCTACAGAAACAGGAGATGGACTCCTGCCCTATGGGCCGGGCCGTTCTGGCTGCCTCACGCTACAGAAACAGGAGATGGACTCCTGCCCTATGGGCCGTTCTGGCTGCCTCACGCTACAGAAACAGGAGATGGACTCCTGCCCTATGGGCCGTTCTGGCTGCCTCACGCTACAGAAACAGGAGGTGGACTCCTGCCCTATGGGCCGTTCTGCTTGCCTCACGCTACAGAAACAGGAGGTAGACTCCTGCCCTATGGGCCGTTCTGGCTGGCTCACGCTACAGAAACAGGAGGTGGACTCCTGCCCTATGGGCCGTTCTGGCTGCCTCACCCTACAGAAACAGGAGATGGACTCCTGCCCTATGGGCCGTTCTGGCTGCCTCACGCTACAGAAACAGGAGGTGGACTCCTGCCCTATGGGCCGTTCTGGCTGCCTCACGCTACAGAAACAGGAGATGGACTCCTGCCCTATGGGCCGTTCTGGCTGCCTCACGCTACAAAAACAGGAGTTGGACTCCTGCCCTATGGGCCGTTCTGGCTGCCTCTCACTACAGAAACAGGAGATAGACTCCTGCCCTATGGGCCGTTCTGGCTGCCTCACGCTACAAAAACAGGAGATGGACTCCTGCCCTATGGGCCGTTCTGGCTGCCTCACGCTACAAAAACAGGAGTTGGACTCCTGCCCTATGGGCCGTTCTGGCTGCCTCTCGCTACAGAAACAGGAGATAGACTCCTGCCCTATGGGCCGGGCCGTTCTGTTTGCCTCACGCTACAGAAACAGGAGATGGACTCCTGCCCTATGGGCCGTTCTGGCTGCCTCACGCTACAGAAACAGGAGATGGACTCCTGCGCTATGGGCCGTTCTGGCTGCCTCACGCTACAAAAACAGGAGATGGACTCCTGCCCTATGGGCCGGTCTGGCTGCCTCACGCTACAGAAACAGGAGGTGGACTCCTGCCCTATGGGCCGTTCTGGCTGCCTCACGCTACAGAAACAGGAGATGGACTCCTGCCCTATGGGCCGGTCTGGCTGCCTCACGCTACAGAAACAGGAGGTGGACTCCTGCCCTATGGGCCGTTCTGGCTGCCTCACGCTACAGAAACAGGAGATGGACTCCTGCCCTATGGGCCGGGCCGTTCTGGCTGCCTCACGCTACAGAAACAGGAGATGGACTCCTGCCCTATGGGCCGGTCTGGCTGCCTCACGCTACAGAAACAGGAGGTCGACTCCTGCCCTATGGGCCGTTCTGGCTGCCTCACGCTACAGAAACAGGAGATGGACTCCTGCCCTATGGGCCGGGCCGTTCTGGTTGCCTCACGCTACAGAAACAGGAGATGGACTCCTGCCCTATGGGCCGGGCCGTTCTGGCTGCCTCACGCTACAGAAACAGGAGATGGACTCCTGCCCTATGGGCCGGGCCGTTCTGGCTGCCTCACGCTACAGAAACAGGAGGTGGACTCCTGCCCTATGGGCCGATCTGGATGCCTCACGCTACAGAAACAGGAGGTGGACTCCTGCCCTATGGGCCGTTCTGGCTGCCTCACGCTACAGAAACAGGAGATGGACTCCTGCCCTATGGGCCGGGCCGTTCTGGCTGCCTCACGCTACAGAAACAGGAGATGGACTCCTGCCCTATGGGCCGGTCTGGCTGCCTCACGCTACAGAAACAGGAGGTAGACTCCTGCCCTATGGGCCGTTCTGGCTGCCTCACGCTACAGAAACAGGAGATGGACTCCTGCCCTATGGGCCGGGCCGTTCTGGCTGCCTCACGCTACAGAAACAGGAGATGGACTCCTGCCCTATGGGCCGTTCTGGCTGCCTCTCGCTACAGAAACAGGAGATAGACTCCTGCCCTATGGGCCGGGCCGTTCTGGCTGCCTCACGCTACAGAAACAGGAGATGGACTCCTGCCCTATGGGCCGTTCTGGCTGCCTCACGCTACAGAAACAGGAGATGGACTCCTGCCCTATGGGCCGTTCTGGCTGCCTCACGCTACAGAAACAGGAGATGGACTCCTGCCCTATGGGCCGTTCTGGCTGCCTCACGCTACAGAAACAGGAGGTGGACTCCTGCCCTATGGGCCGTTCTGGCTGCCTCACGCTACAGAAACAGGAGATGGACTCCTGCCCTATGGGCCGTTCTGGCTGCCTCACGCTACAGAAACAGGAGATGGACTCCTGCCCTATGGGCCGGGCCGTTCTGGCTGCCTCACGCTACAGAAACAGGAGATAGACTCCTGCCCTATGGGCCGTTCTGGCTGCCTCACGCTACAGAAACAGGAGATAGACTCCTGCCCTATGGGCCGTTCTGGCTGCCTCACGCTACAGAAACAGGAGATGGACTCCTGCCCTATGGGCCGTTCTGGCTGCCTCACACTACAGAAACAGGAGATGGACTCCCTGCCCTATGGGCCGGGCCGTTCTGGCTGCCTCACGCTACAGAAACAGGAGATGGACTCCTGCCCTATGGGCCGGGCCGTTCTGGCTGCCTCACGCTACAGAAACAGGAGATGGACTCCTGCCCTATGGGCCGTTCTGGCTGCCTCACGCTACAGAAACAGGAGATGGACTCCTGCCCTATGGGCCGTTCTGGCTGCCTCACGCTACAGAAACAGGAGGTGGACTCCTGCCCTATGGGCCGTTCTGCTTGCCTCACGCTACAGAAACAGGAGGTAGACTCCTGCCCTATGGGCCGTTCTGGCTGGCTCACGCTACAGAAACAGGAGGTGGACTCCTGCCCTATGGGCCGTTCTGGCTGCCTCACCCTACAGAAACAGGAGATGGACTCCTGCCCTATGGGCCGTTCTGGCTGCCTCACGCTACAGAAACAGGAGGTAGACTCCTGCCCTATGGGCCGGGCCGTTCTGGCTGCATCACGCTACAGAAACAGGAGATGGACTCCTGCCCTATGGGCCGTTCTGGCTGCCTCACGCTACAGAAACAGGATATGGACTCCTGCCCTATGGGCCGGGCCGTTCTGGCTGCCTCACGCTACAGAAACAGGAGGTAGACTCCTGCCCTATGGGCCGGGCCGTTCTGGCTGCCTCACGCTACAGAAACAGGAGATGGACTCCTGCCCTATGGGCCGTTCTGGCTGCCTCACGCTACAAAAACAGGAGATGGACTCCTGCCCTATGGGCCGGTCTGGCTGCCTCACGCTACAGAAACAGGAGGTGGACTCCTGCCCTATGGGCCGTTCTGGCTGCCTCACGCTACAGAAACAGGAGATGGACTCCTGCCCTATGGGCCGGTCTGGCTGCCTCACGCTACAGAAACAGGAGGTGGACTCCTGCCCTATGGGCCGGGCCGTTCTGGCTGCCTCACGCTACAGAAACAGGAGATGGACTCCTGCCCTATGGGCCGTTCTGGCTGCCTCTCGCTACAGAAACAGGAGATAGACTCCTGCCCTATGGGCCGGGCCGTTCTGGCTGCCTCACGCTACAGAAACAGGAGATGGACTCCTGCCCTATGGGCCGTTCTGGCTGCCTCACGCTACAGAAACAGGAGATGGACTCCTGCCCTATGGGCCGTTCTGGCTGCCTCACGCTACAGAAACAGGAGATGGACTCCTGCCCTATGGGCCGTTCTGGCTGCCTCACGCTACAGAAACAGGAGGTGGACTCCTGCCCTATGGGCCGTTCTGGCTGCCTCACGCTACAGAAACAGGAGATGGACTCCTGCCCTATGGGCCGTTCTGGCTGCCTCACGCTACAGAAACAGGAGATGGACTCCTGCCCTATGGGCCGGGCCGTTCTGGCTGCCTCACGCTACAGAAACAGGAGATAGACTCCTGCCCTATGGGCCGTTCTGGCTGCCTCACGCTACAGAAACAGGAGATAGACTCCTGCCCTATGGGCCGTTCTGGCTGCCTCACGCTACAGAAACAGGAGATGGACTCCTGCCCTATGGGCCGTTCTGGCTGCCTCACACTACAGAAACAGGAGATGGACTCCTGCCCTATGGGCCGGGCCGTTCTGGCTGCCTCACGCTACAGAAACAGGAGATGGACTCCTGCCCTATGGGCCGGGCCGTTCTGGCTGCCTCACGCTACAGAAACAGGAGATGGACTCCTGCCCTATGGGCCGTTCTGGCTGCCTCACGCTACAGAAACAGGAGATGGACTCCTGCCCTATGGGCCGTTCTGGCTGCCTCACGCTACAGAAACAGGAGGTAGACTCCTGCCCTATGGGCCGTTCTGCTTGCCTCACGCTACAGAAACAGGAGGTAGACTCCTGCCCTATGGGCCGTTCTGGCTGCCTCACGCTACAGAAACAGGAGGTGGACTCCTGCCCTATGGGCCGTTCTGGCTGCCTCACCCTACAGAAACAGGAGATGGACTCCTGCACTATGGGCCGTTCTGGCTGCCTCACGCTACAGAAACAGGAGGTAGACTCCTGCCCTATGGGCCGGGCCGTTCTGGCTGCATCACGCTACAGAAACAGGAGATGGACTCCTGCCCTATGGGCCGTTCTGGCTGCCTCACGCTACAGAAACAGGATATGGACTCCTGCCCTATGGGCCGGGCCGTTCTGGCTGCCTCACGCTACAGAAACAGGAGGTAGACTCCTGCCCTATGGGCCGGGCCGTTCTGGCTGCCTCACGCTACAGAAACAGGAGGTAGACTCCTGCCCTATGGGCCGTTCTGGCTGCCTCACGCTACAGAAACAGGAGGTAGACTCCTGCCCTATGGGCCGTTCTGGCTGCCTCACGCTACAGAAACAGGAAATGGACTCCTGCCCTATGGGCCGTTCTGGCTGCCTCACGCTACAGAAACAGGAGATGGACTCCTGCCCTATGGGCCGGGCCGTTCTGGCTGCCTCACTCTACAGAAACAGGAGGTAGACTCCTGCCCTATGGGCCGTTCTGGCTGCCTCACGCTACAGAAACAGGAGATGGACTCCTGCCCTATGGGCCGCCCTGGCTGCCTCACGCTACAGAAACAGGAGGTAGACTCCTGCCCTATGGGCCGTTCTGGCTGCCTCACGCTACAGAAACAGGAGGTAGACTCCTGCCCTATGGGCCGTTCTGGCTGCCTCACGCTACAGAAACAGGAAATGGACTCCTGCCCTATGGGCCGTTCTGGCTGCCTCACGCTACAGAAACAGGAGATGGACTCCTGCCCTATGGGCCGGGCCGTTCTGGCTGCCTCACGCTACAGAAACAGGAGGTAGACTCCTGCCCTATGGGCCGTTCTGGCTGCCTCACGCTACAGAAACAGGAGATGGATTCCTGCCCTATGGGCCGTTCTGGCTGCCTCACGCTACAGAAACAGGAGATGGACTCCTGCCCTATGGGCCGTTCCGGCTGCCTCACGCTACAGAAACAGGAGGTAGACTCCTGCCCTATGGGCCGGGCCGTTCTGGCAGCCTCTCGCTACAGAAACAGGAGATGGACTCCTGCCCTATGGGCCGTTCTGGCTGCCTCACGCTACAGAAACAGGAGATGGACTCCTGCCCTATGGGCCGTTCTGGCTGCCTCACGCTACAGAAACAGGAGATGGACTCCTGCCCTATGGGCCGGGCCGTTCTGGCTGCCTCACGCTACAGAAACAGGAGATGGACTCCTGCCCTATGGGCCGTTCTGGCTGCCTCACGCTACAGAAACAGGAGGTGGACTCCTGCCCTATGGGCCGTTCTGGCTGCCTCACGCTACAGAAACAGGAGATGGACTCCTGCGCTATGGGCCGGGCCGTTCTGGCTGCCTCACGCTACAGAAACAGGAGATAGACTCCTGCCCTATGGGCCGGGCCGTTCTGGCTGCCTCACGCTACATAAACAGGAGATGGACTCCTGCCCTATGGGCCGGGCCGTTCTGGCTGCCTCACGCTACAGAAACAGGAGATGGACTCCTGCCCTATGGGCCGTTCTGGCTGCCTCACGCTACAGAAACAGGAGATGGACTCCTGCCCTATGGGCCGTTCTGGCTGCCTCTCGCTACAGAAACAGGAGATAGACTCCTGCCCTATGGGCCGTTCTGGCTGCCTCACGCTACAGAAACAGGAGATGGACTCCTGCCCTATGGGCCGTTCTGGCTGCCTCACGCTACAGAAACAGGAGATGGACTCCTGCCCTATGGGCCGTTCTGGCTGCCTCACGCTACAGAAACAGGAGATGGACTCCTGCCCTATGGGCCGTTCTGGCTGCCTCTCGCTACAGAAACAGGAGATGGACTCCTGCCCTATGGGCCGGGCCGTTCTGGTTGCCTCACGCTACAGAAACAGGAGATGGACTCCTGCCCTATGGGCCGTGCCGTTCTGGCTGCCTCACGCTACAGAAACAGGAGATGGACTCCTGCCCTATGGGCCGGGCCGTTCTGGCTGCCTCACGCTACAGAAACTCGAGGTAGACTCCTGCCCTATGGGCCGTTCTGGCTGCCTCTCGCTACAGAAACAGGAGATGGACTCCTGCCCTATGGGCCGTTCTGGCTGCCTCACGCTACAGAAACAGGAGGTGGACTCTTGCCCTATGGGCCGTTCTGGCTGCCTCACGCTACAGAAACAGGAGATGGACTCCTGCCCTATGGGCCGTTCTGGCTGCCTCTCGCTACAGAAACAGGAGGTGGACTCTTGCCCTATGGGCCGTTCTGGCTGCCTCACGCTACATAAACAGGAGATAGACTCCTGCCCTATGGGCCGGGCCGCTCTGGCAGCCTCTCGCTACAGAAACAGGAGATGGACTCCTGCCCTATGGGCCGGGCCGTTCTGGCTGCCTCACGCTACAGAAACAGGAGGTGGACTCCTGCCCTATGGGCCGGGCCGTTCTGGCTGCCTCACGCTACAGAAACAGGAGATGGACTCCTGCCCTATGGGCCGGGCCGTTCTGGCTGCCTCACGCTACAGAAACAGGAGATGGACTCCTGCCCTATGGGCCGTTCTGGCTGCCTCACGCTACAGAAACAGGAGGTAGACTCCTGCCCTATGGGCCAGGCCGTTCTGGTTGCCTCACGCTACAGAAACAGGAGATGGAATCCTGCCCTATGGGCCGGGCCATTCTGGCTGCCTCACGCTACAGAAAAAGGAGGTAGACTCCTGCCCAATGGGCCGTTCTGGCTGCCTCTCGCTACAGAAACAGGAGATGGACTCCTGCCCTATGGGCCGGTCTGGCTGCCTCTCGCTACAGAAACAGGAGATGGACTCCTGCCCTATGGGCCGTTCTGGCTGCCTCACGCTACAGAAACAGGAGATGGACTCCTGCCCTATGGGCCGGGCCGTTCTGGCTGCCTCACGCTACAGAAACAGGAGATAGACTCCTGCCCTATGGGCCGTTCTGGCTGCCTCACGCTACAGAAACAGGAGGTGGACTCCTGCCCTATGGGCCGTTCTGGCTGCCTCACGCTACAGAAACAGGAGATGGACTCCTGCCCTATGGGCCGTTCTGGCTGCCTCACGCTACAGAAACAGGAGGTGGACTCCTGCCCTATGGGCCGTTCTGGCTGCCTCACGCTACAGAAACAGGAGATGGACTCCTGCCCTATGGGCCGGGCCGTTCTGGCTGCCTCACGCTACAGAAACAGGAGATGGACTCCTGCCCTATGGGCCGGGACGTTCTGGCTGCCTCACGCTACAGAAACAGGAGATAGACTCCTGCCCTATGGGCCGTTCTGGCTGCCTCACGCTACAGAAACAGGAGGTGGACTCCTGCCCTATGGGCCGTTCTGGCTGCCTCACGCTACAGAAACAGGAGGTAGACTCCTGCCCTATGGGCCGTTCTGGCTGCCTCTCGCTACAGAAACAGGAGATGGACTCCTGCCCTATGGGCCGTTCTGGCTGCCTCACGCTACAGAAACAGGAGGTGGACTCTTGCCCTATGGGCCGTTCTGGCTGCCTCACGCTACAGAAACAGGAGATGGACTCCTGCCCTATGGGCCGGGCCGCTCTGGCAGCCTCTCGCTACAGAAACAGGAGATGGACTCCTGCCCTATGGGCCGGGCAGTTCTGGCTGCCTCACGCTACAGAAACAGGAGGTGGACTCCTGCCCTATGGGCCGGGCCGTTCTGGCTGCCTCACGCTACAGAAACAGGAGATGGACTCCTGCCCTATGGGCCGTTCTGGCTGCCTCACGCTACAGAAACAGGAGGTAGACTCCTGCCCGATGGGCCGGGCCGTTCTGGTTGCCTCACGCTACAGAAACAGGAGATGGACTCCTGCCCTATGGGCCGGGCCGTTCTGGCTGCCTCACGCTACAGAAACAGGAGGTAGACTCCTGCCCTATGGGCCGGGCCATTCTGGCTGCCTCACGCTACAGAAAAAGGAGGTAGACTCCTGCCCAATGGGCCGTTCTGGCTGCCTCTCGCTACAGAAACAGGAGGTGGACTCCTGCCCTATGGGCCGTTCTGGCTGCCTCTCGCTACAGAAACAGGAGATGGACTCCTGCCCTATGGGCCGGGCCGTTCTGGCTGCCTCACGCTACAGAAACAGGAGATGGACTCCTGCCCTATGGGCCGGGCCGTTCTGGCTGCCTCACGCTACAGAAACAGCAGATGGACTCCTGCCCTATGGGCCGTTCTGGCTGCCTCACGCTACAGAAACAGGAGATGGACTCCTGCCCTATGGGCCGGGCCGTTCTGGCTGCCTCACGCTACAGAAACAGGAGGTAGACTCCTGCCCTATGGGCCGTTCTGGCTGCCTCACGCTACAGAAACAGGAGATGGACTCCTGCCCTATTGGCCGTTCTGGCTGCCTCACGCTACAGAAACAGGAGATGGACTCCTGCCCTATGGGCCGGGCCGTTCTGGCTGCCTCAAGCTACAGAAACAGGAGATGGACTCCTGCCCTATGGGCCGTTCTGGCTGCCTCACGCTACAGAAACAGGAGATGGACTCCTGCCCTATGGGCCGTTCTGGCTGCCTCACGCTACAGAAACAGGAGATGGACTCCTGCCCTATGGGCCGTTCTGGCTGCCTCACGCTACAGAAACAGGAGATGGACTCCTGCCCTATGGGCCGGGCCGTTCTGGCTGCCTCACGCTACAGAAACAGGAGATGGACTCCTGCCCTATGGGCCGGGCCGTTCTGGCTGCCTCACGCTACAGAAACAGGAGATGGACTCCAGCCCTATGGGCCGTTCTGGCTGCCTCACGCTACAGAAACAGGAGATAGACTCCTGCCCTATGGGCCGGGCCGTTCTGGTTGCCTCACGCTACAGAAACAGGAGATGGACTCCTGCCCTATGGGCCGTTCTGGCTGCCTCTCGCTACAGAAACAGGAGGTGGACTCCTGCCCTATGGGCCGTTCTGGCTGCCTCTCGCTACAGAAACAGGAGATGGACTCCTGCCCTATGGGCCGTTCTGGCTGCCTCACGCTACAGAAACAGGAGATGGACTCCTGCCCTATGGGCCGTTCTGGCTGCCTCACGCTACAGAAACAGGAGATGGACTCCTGCCCTATGGGCCGGGCCGTTCTGGCTGCCTCACGCTACAGAAACAGGAGATGGACTCCTGCCCTATGGGCCGGGCCGTTCTGGCTGCCTCACGCTACAGAAACAGGAGGTAGACTCCTGCCCTATGGGCCGGGCCGTTCTGGCTGCCTCACGCTACAGAAACAGGAGATGGACTCCTGCCCTATGGGCCGTTCTGGCTGCCTCACGCTACAGAAACAGGAGATGGACTCCTGCCCTATGGGCCGGGCCGTTCTGGCTGCCTCACGCTACAGAAACAGGAGGTAGACTCCTGCCCTATGGGCCGTTCTGGCTGCCTCACGCTACAGAAACAGGAGGTAGACTCCTGCCCTATGGGCCGTTCTGGCTGCCTCTCGCTACAGAAACAGGAGATGGACTCCCGCCCTATGGGCCGTTCTGGCTGCCTCACGCTACAGAAACAGGAGGTGGACTCCTGCCCTATGGGCCGTTCTGGCTGCCTCACGCTACAGAAACAGGAGATGGACTCCTGCCCTATGGGCCGGGCCGTTCTGGCTGCCTCACGCTACAGAAACAGGAGATGGACTCCTGCCCTATGGGCCGTTCTGGCTGGCTCACGCTACAGAAACAGGAGGTAGACTCCTGCCCTATGGGCCGGGCCATTCTGGCTGCCTCACGCTACAGAAACAGGAGGTAGACTCCTGCCCAATGGGCCGTTCTGGCTGCCTCTCGCTACAGAAACAGGAGGTGGACTCCTGCCCTATGGGCCGGTCTGGCTGCCTCACGCTACAGAAACAGGAGATAGACTCCTGCCCTATGGGCCGTTCTGGCTGCCTCACGCTACAGAAACAGGAGGTGGACTCCTGCCCTATGGGCCGGGCCGTTCTGGCTGCCTCACGCTACAGAAACAGGAGATGGACTCCTGCCCTATGGGCCGGGCCGTTCTGGCTGCCTCACGCTACAGAAACAGGAGGTGGACTCCTGCCCTATGGGCCGGGCCGTTCTGGCTGCCTCACGCTACAGAAACAGGAGATGGACTCCTGCTCTATGGGCCGTTCTGGCTGCCTCACGCTACAGAAACAGGAGGTAGACTCCTGCCCTATGGGCCGGGCCGTTCTGGTTGCCTCACGCTACAGAAACAGGAGATGGACTCCTGCCCTATGGGCCGGGCCGTTCTGGCTGCCTCACGCTACAGAAACAGGAGGTAGACTCCTGCCCTATGGGCCGGGCCATTCTGGCTGCCTCACGCTACAGAAAAAGGAGGTAGACTCCTGCCCAATGGGCCGTTCTGGCTGCCTCTCGCTACAGAAACAGGAGGTGGACTCCTGCCCTATGGGCCGTTCTGGCTGCCTCTCGCTACAGAAACAGGAGATGGACTCCTGCCCTATGGGCCGGGCCGTTCTGGCTGCCTCACGCTACAGAAACAGGAGATGGACTCCTGCCCTATGGGCCGGGCCGTTCTGGCTGCCTCACGCTACAGAAACAGGAGATGGACTCCTGCCATATGGGCCGTTCTGGCTGCCTCACGCTACAGAAACAGGAGGTAGACTCCTGCCCTATGGGCCGGGCCGTTCTGGCTGCCTCTCGCTACAGAAACAGGAGATGGACTCCTGCCCTATGGGCCGTTCTGGCTGCCTCACGCTACAGAAACAGGAGATGGACTCCTGCCCTATGGGCCGTTCTGGCTGCCTCACGCTACAGAAACAGGAGATGGACTCCTGCCCTATGGGCCGGGCCGTTCTGGCTGCCTCACGCTACAGAAACAGGAGATGGACTCCTGCCCTATGGGCCGGGCCGTTCTGGCTGCCTCACGCTACAGAAACAGGAGGTAGACTCCTGCCCTATGGGCCGGGCCGTTCTGGCTGCCTCACGCTACAGAAACAGGAGATGGACTCCTGCCCTATGGGCCGTTCTGGCTGCCTCACGCTACAGAAACAGGAGATGGACTCCTGCCCTATGGGCCGGGCCGTTCTGGCTGCCTCACGCTACAGAAACAGGAGGTAGACTCCTGCCCTATGGGCCGTTCTGGCTGCCTCACGCTACAGAAACAGGAGGTAGACTCCTGCCCTATGGGCCGTTCTGGCTGCCTCTCGCTACAGAAACAGGAGATGGACTCCTGCCCTATGGGCCGTTCTGGCTGCCTCACGCTACAGAAACAGGAGGTGGACTCCTGCCCTATGGGCCGTTCTGGCTGCCTCACGCTACAGAAACAGGAGATGGACTCCTGCCCTATGGGCCGTTCTGGCTGGCTCACGCTACAGAAACAGGAGGTAGACTCCTGCCCTATGGGCCGGGCCATTCTGGCTGCCTCACGCTACAGAAACAGGAGGTAGACTCCTGCCCAATGGGCCGTTCTGGCTGCCTCTCGCTACAGAAACAGGAGGTGGACTCCTGCCCTATGGGCCGGTCTGGCTGCCTCACGCTACAGAAACAGGAGATAGACTCCTGCCCTATGGGCCGTTCTGGCTGCCTCACGCTACAGAAACAGGAGGTGGACTCCTGCCCTATGGGCCGGGCCGTTCTGGCTGCCTCACGCTACAGAAACAGGAGATGGACTCCTGCCCTATGGGCCGGGCCGTTCTGGCTGCCTCACGCTACAGAAACAGGAGGTGGACTCCTGCCCTATGGGCCGGGCCGTTCTGGCTGCCTCACGCTACAGAAACAGGAGATGGACTCCTGCCCTATGGGCCGTTCTGGCTGCCTCACGCTACAGAAACAGGAGGTAGACTCCTGCCCTATGGGCCGGGCCGTTCTGGTTGCCTCACGCTACAGAAACAGGAGATGGACTCCTGCCCTATGGGCCGGGCCGTTCTGGCTGCCTCACGCTACAGAAACAGGAGGTAGACTCCTGCCCTATGGGCCGGGCCATTCTGGCTGCCTCTCGCTACAGAAAAAGGAGGTAGACTCCTGCCCAATGGGCCGTTCTGGCTGCCTCTCGCTACAGAAACAGGAGGTGGACTCCTGCCCTATGGGCCGTTCTGGCTGCCTCTCGCTACAGAAACAGGAGATGGACTCCTGCCCTATGGGCCGGGCCGTTCTGGCTGCCTCACGCTACAGAAACAGGAGATGGACTCCTGCCCTATGGGCCGGGCCATTCTGGCTGCCTCACGCTACAGAAACAGGAGATGGACTCCTGCCATATGGGCCGTTCTGGCTGCCTCACGCTACAGAAACAGGAGGTAGACTCCTGCCCTATGGGCCGGGCCGTTCTGGCTGCCTCACGCTACAGAAACAGGAGATGGACTCCCTGCCCTATGGGCCGTTCTGGCTGCCTCTCGCTACAGAAACAGGAGGTGGTCTCCTGCCCTATGGGCCGTTCTGGCTGCCTCTTGCTACAGAAACAGGAGATGGACTCCTGCCCTATGGGCCGATCTGGCTGCCTCACGCTACAGAAACAGGAGATGGACTCCTGCCCTATGGGCCGTTCTGGCTGCCTCACGCTACAGAAACAGGAGATGGACTCCTGCCTCATGGGCCGTCCTGGCTGCCTCACGCTACAGAAACAGGAGATGGACTCCTGCCCTATGGGCCGTTCTGGCTGCCTCACACTACAGAAACAGGAGATGGACTCCTGCCCTATGGGCCGGGCCGTTCTGGCTGCCTCACGCTACAGAAACAGGAGATGGACTCCTGCCCTATGGGCCGGGCCGTTCTGGCTGCCTCACGCTACAGAAACAGGAGGTAGACTCCTGCCCTATGGGCCGGGCCGTTCTGGCTGCCTCACGCTACAGAAACAGGAGATGGACTCCTGCCCTATGGGCCGTTCTGGCTGCCTCACGCTACAGAAACAGGAGGTAGACTCCTGCACTATGGGCCGTTCTGGCTGCCTCACGCTACAGAAACAGGAGATGGACTCCTGCCCTATGGGCCGGGCCGTTCTGGCTGCCTCACGCTACAGAAACAGGAGGTAGACTCCTGCCCTATGGGCCGTTCTGGCTGCCTCACGCTACAGAAACAGGAGGTAGACTCCTGCCCTATGGGCCGTTCTGGCTGCCTCTCGCTACAGAAACAGGAGATGGACTCCTGCCCTATGGGCCGTTCTGGCTGCGTCACGCTACAGAAACAGGAGGTGGACTCCTGCCCTATGGGCCGTTCTGGCTGCCTCACGCTACAGAAACAGGAGATGGACTCCTGCCCTATGGGCCGGGCCGTTCTGGCTGCCTCACGCTACAGAAACAGGAGATGGACTCCTGCCCTATGGGCCGGGCCGTTCTGGCTGCCTCACGCTACAGAAACAGGAGGTGGACTCCTGCCCTATGGGCCGTTCTGGCTGGCTCACGCTACAGAAACAGGAGGTAGACTCCTGCCCTATGGGCCGGGCCAATCTGGCTGCCTCACGCTACAGAAACAGGAGGTAGACTCCCTGCCCAATGGGCCGTTCTGGCTGCCTCTCGCTACAGAAACAGGAGATGGACTCCTGCCCTATGGGCCGGGCCGTTCTGGCTGCCTCACGCTACAGAAACAGGAGGTAGACTCCTGCCCTATGGGCCGTTCTGGCTGCCTCACGCTACAGAAACAGGAGGTAGACTCCTGCCCTATGGGCCGTTCTGGCTGCCTCACGCTACAGAAACAGGAGGTAGACTCCTGCCCTATGGGCCGTTCTGGCTGCCTCACGCTACAGAAACAGGAGATAGACTCCTGCCCTATGGGCCGGGCCGTTCTGGCTGCCTCACGCTACAGAAACAGGAGATGGACTCCTGCCCTATGGGCCGGGCCGTTCTGGCTGCCTCACGCTACAGAAACAGGAGGTAGACTCCTGCCCAATGAGCCGTTCTGGCTGCCTCTCGCTACAGAAACAGGAGGTGGACTCCTGCCCTATGGGCCGTTCTGGCTGCCTCTCGCTACAGAAACAGGAGATGGACTCCTGCCCTATGGGCCGTTCTGGCTGCCTCACGCTACAGAAACAGGAGATGGACTCCTGCCCTATGGGCCGTTCTGGCTGCCTCACGCTACAGAAACAGGAGGTGGACTCCTGCCCTATGGGCCGTTCTGGCTGCCTCACGCTACAGAAACAGGAGATGGACTCCTGCCCTATGGGCCGTTCTGGCTGCCTCACGCTACAGAAACAGGAGATGGACTCCTGCCCTATGGGCCGGGCCGTTCTGGCTGCCTCACGCTACAGAAACAGGAGGTAGACTCCTGCCCTATGGGCCGGGCCATTCTGGCTGCCTCACGCTACAGAAAAAGGAGGTAGACTCCTGCCCAATGGGCCGTTCTGGCTGCCTCTCGCTACAGAAACAGGAGGTGGACTCCTGCCCTATGGGCCGTTCTGGCTGCCTCTCGCTACAGAAACAGGAGATGGACTCCTGCCCTATGGGCCGGGCCGTTCTGGCTGCCTCACGCTACAGAAACAGGAGATGGACTCCTGCCCTATGGGCCGGGCCATTCTGGCTGCCTCACGCTACAGAAACAGGAGATGGACTCCTGCCATATGGGCCGTTCTGGCTGCCTCACGCTACAGAAACAGGAGGTAGACTCCTGCCCTATGGGCCGGGCCGTTCTGGCTGCCTCACGCTACAGAAACAGGAGATGGACTCCTGCCCTATGGGCCGTTCTGGCTGCCTCTCGCTACAGAAACAGGAGGTGGTCTCCTGCCCTATGGGCCGTTCTGGCTGCCTCTTGCTACAGAAACAGGAGATGGACTCCTGCCCTATGGGCCGGGCCGTTCTGGCTGCCTCACGCTACAGAAACAGGAGATGGACTCCTGCCCTATGGGCCGGGCCGTTCTGGCTGCCTCACGCTACAGAAACAGGAGGTAGACTCCTGCCCTATGGGCCGGGCCGTTCTGGCTGCCTCACGCTACAGAAACAGGAGATGGACTCCTGCCCTATGGGCCGTTCTGGCTGCCTCACGCTACAGAAACAGGAGGTAGACTCCTGCACTATGGGCCGTTCTGGCTGCCTCACGCTACAGAAACAGGAGATGGACTCCTGCCCTATGGGCCGGGCCGTTCTGGCTGCCTCACGCTACAGAAACAGGAGGTAGACTCCTGCCCTATGGGCCGTTCTGGCTGCCTCACGCTACAGAAACAGGAGGTAGACTCCTGCCCTATGGGCCGTTCTGGCTGCCTCTCGCTACAGAAACAGGAGATGGACTCCTGCCCTATGGGCCGTTCTGGCTGCGTCACGCTACAGAAACAGGAGGTGGACTCCTGCCCTATGGGCCGTTCTGGCTGCCTCACGCTACAGAAACAGGAGATGGACTCCTGCCCTATGGGCCGGGCCGTTCTGGCTGCCTCACGCTACAGAAACAGGAGATGGACTCCTGCCCTATGGGCCGGGCCGTTCTGGCTGCCTCACGCTACAGAAACAGGAGGTGGACTCCTGCCCTATGGGCCGTTCTGGCTGGCTCACGCTACAGAAACAGGAGGTAGACTCCTGCCCTATGGGCCGGGCCAATCTGGCTGCCTCACGCTACAGAAACAGGAGGTAGACTCCTGCCCAATGGGCCGTTCTGGCTGCCTCTCGCTACAGAAACAGGAGATGGACTCCTGCCCTATGGGCCGGGCCGTTCTGGCTGCCTCACGCTACAGAAACAGGAGGTGGACTCCTGCCCTATGGGCCGTTCTGGCTGGCTCACGCTACAGAAACAGGAGGTAGACTCCTGCCCTATGGGCCGGGCCAATCTGGCTGCCTCACGCTACAGAAACAGGAGGTAGACTCCTGCCCAATGGGCCGTTCTGGCTGCCTCTCGCTACAGAAACAGGAGATGGACTCCTGCCCTATGGGCCGGGCCGTTCTGGCTGCCTCACGCTACAGAAACAGGAGGTAGACTCCTGCCCTATGGGCCGTTCTGGCTGCCTCACGCTACAGAAACAGGAGGTAGACTCCTGCCCTATGGGCCGTTCTGGCTGCCTCACGCTACAGAAACAGGAGGTAGACTCCTGCCCTATGGGCCGTTCTGGCTGCCTCACGCTACAGAAACAGGAGATAGACTCCTGCCCTATGGGCCGGGCCGTTCGGGCTGCCTCACGCTACAGAAACAGGAGATGGACTCCTGCCCTATGGGCCGGGCCGTTCTGGCTGCCTCACGCTACAGAAACAGGAGGTAGACTCCTGCCCAATGAGCCGTTCTGGCTGCCTCTCGCTACAGAAACAGGAGGTGGACTCCTGCCCTATGGGCCGTTCTGGCTGCCTCTCGCTACAGAAACAGGAGATGGACTCCTGCCCTATGGGCCGTTCTGGCTGCCTCACGCTACAGAAACAGGAGATGGACTCCTGCCCTATGGGCCGTTCTGGCTGCCTCACGCTACAGAAACAGGAGGTGGACTCCTGCCCTATGGGCCGTTCTGGCTGCCTCACGCTACAGAAACAGGAGATGGACTCCTGCCCTATGGGCCGCTTCTGGCTGCCTCACGCTACAGAAACAGGAGATGGACTCCTGCCCTATGGGCCGGGCCGTTCTGGCTGCCTCACGCTACAGAAACAGGAGGTGGACTCCTGCCCTATGGGCCGTTCTGGCTGGCTCACGCTACAGAAACAGGAGGTAGACTCCTGCCCTATGGGCCGGGCCAATCTGGCTGCCTCACGCTACAGAAACAGGAGGTAGACTCCTGCCCAATGGGCCGTTCTGGCTGCCTCTCGCTACAGAAACAGGAGATGGACTCCTGCCCTATGGGCCGGGCCGTTCTGGCTGCCTCACGCTACAGAAACAGGAGGTAGACTCCTGCCCTATGGGCCGTTCTGGCTGCCTCACGCTACAGAAACAGGAGGTAGACTCCTGCCCTATGGGCCGTTCTGGCTGCCTCACGCTACAGAAACAGGAGGTAGACTCCTGCCCTATGGGCCGTTCTGGCTGCCTCACGCTACAGAAACAGGAGATAGACTCCTGCCCCATGGGCCGGGCCGTTCTGGCTGCCTCACGCTACAGAAACAGGAGATGGACTCCTGCCCTATGGGCCGGGCCGTTCTGGCTGCCTCACGCTACAGAAACAGGAGGTAGACTCCTGCCCAATGAGCCGTTCTGGCTGCCTCTCGCTACAGAAACAGGAGGTGGACTCCTGCCCTATGGGCCGTTCTGGCTGCCTCTCGCTACAGAAACAGGAGATGGACTCCTGCCCTATGGGCCGTTCTGGCTGCCTCACGCTACAGAAACAGGAGATGGACTCCTGCCCTATGGGCCGTTCTGGCTGCCTCACGCTACAGAAACAGGAGGTGGACTCCTGCCCCATGGGCCGTTCTGGCTGCCTCACGCTACAGAAACAGGAGATGGACTCCTGCCCTATGGGCCGTTCTGGCTGCCTCACGCTACAGAAACAGGAGATGGACTCCCTGCCCCATGGGCCGGGCCGTTCTGGCTGCCTCACGCTACAGAAACAGGAGGTAGACTCCTGCCCTATGGGCCGGGCCATTCTGGCTGCCTCACGCTACAGAAAAAGGAGGTAGACTCCTGCCCAATGGGCCGTTCTGGCTGCCTCTCGCTACAGAAACAGGAGGTGGACTCCTGCCCTATGGGCCGTTCTGGCTGCCTCTCGCTACAGAAACAGGAGATGGACTCCTGCCCTATGGGCCGGGCCGTTCTGGCTGCCTCACGCTACAGAAACAGGAGATGGACTCCTGCCCTATGGGCCGGGCCATTCTGGCTGCCTCACGCTACAGAAACAGGAGATGGACTCCTGCCATATGGGCCGTTCTGGCTGCCTCACGCTACAGAAACAGGAGGTAGACTCCTGCCCTATGGGCCGGGCCGTTCTGGCTGCCTCACGCTACAGAAACAGGAGATGGACTCCTGCCCTATGGGCCGTTCTGGCTGCCTCTCGCTACAGAAACAGGAGGTGGTCTCCTGCCCTATGGGCCGTTCTGGCTGCCTCTTGCTACAGAAACAGGAGATGGACTCCTGCCCTATGGGCCGGGCCGTTCTGGCTGCCTCACGCTACAGAAACAGGAGATGGACTCCTGCCCTATGGGCCGGGCCGTTCTGGCTGCCTCACGCTACAGAAACAGGAGGTAGACTCCTGCCCTATGGGCCGGGCCGTTCTGGCTGCCTCACGCTACAGAAACAGGAGATGGACTCCTGCCCTATGGGCCGTTCTGGCTGCCTCACGCTACAGAAACAGGAGGTAGACTCCTGCACTATGGGCCGTTCTGGCTGCCTCACGCTACAGAAACAGGAGATGGACTCCTGCCCTATGGGCCGGGCCGTTCTGGCTGCCTCACGCTACAGAAACAGGAGGTAGACTCCTGCCCTATGGGCCGTTCTGGCTGCCTCACGCTACAGAAACAGGAGGTAGACTCCTGCCCTATGGGCCGTTCTGGCTGCCTCTCGCTACAGAAACAGGAGATGGACTCCTGCCCTATGGGCCGTTCTGGCTGCGTCACGCTACAGAAACAGGAGGTGGACTCCTGCCCTATGGGCCGTTCTGGCTGCCTCACGCTACAGAAACAGGAGATGGACTCCTGCCCTATGGGCCGGGCCGTTCTGGCTGCCTCACGCTACAGAAACAGGAGATGGACTCCTGCCCTATGGGCCGGGCCGTTCTGGCTGCCTCACGCTACAGAAACAGGAGGTGGACTCCTGCCCTATGGGCCGTTCTGGCTGGCTCACGCTACAGAAACAGGAGGTAGACTCCTGCCCTATGGGCCGGGCCAATCTGGCTGCCTCACGCTACAGAAACAGGAGGTAGACTCCTGCCCAATGGGCCGTTCTGGCTGCCTCTCGCTACAGAAACAGGAGATGGACTCCTGCCCTATGGGCCGGGCCGTTCTGGCTGCCTCACGCTACAGAAACAGGAGGTAGACTCCTGCCCTATGGGCCGTTCTGGCTGCCTCACGCTACAGAAACAGGAGGTAGACTCCTGCCCTATGGGCCGTTCTGGCTGCCTCACGCTACAGAAACAGGAGGTAGACTCCTGCCCTATGGGCCGTTCTGGCTGCCTCTCGCTACAGAAACAGGAGATGGACTCCTGCCCTATGGGCCGTTCTGGCTGCCTCACGCTACAGAAACAGGAGGTGGACTCCTGCCCTATGGGCCGTTCTGGCTGCCTCACGCTACAGAAACAGGAGATGGACTCCTGCCCTATGGGCCGTTCTGGCTGCCTCACGCTACAGAAACAGGAGATAGACTCCTGCCCTATGGGCCGGGCCGTTCTGGCTGCCTCACGCTACAGAAACAGGAGATGGACTCCTGCCCTATGGGCCGGGCCGTTCTGGCTGCCTCACGCTACAGAAACATGAGGTAGACTCCTGCCCAATGGGCCGTTCTGGCTGCCTCTCGCTACAGAAACAGGAGGTGGACTCCTGCCCTATGGGCCGTTCTGGCTGCCTCTCGCTACAGAAACAGGAGATGGACTCCTGCCCTATGGGCCGTTCTGGCTGCCTCACGCTACAGAAACAGGAGATGGACTCCTGCCCTATGGGCCGTTCTGGCTGCCTCACGCTACAGAAACAGGAGGTGGACTCCTGCCCTATGGGCCGTTCTGGCTGCCTCACGCTACAGAAACAGGAGATGGACTCCTGCCCTATGGGCCGTTCTGGCTGCCTCACGCTACAGAAACAGGAGATGGACTCCTGCCCTATGGGCCGTTCTGGCTGCCTCACGCTACAGAAACAGGAGATGGACTCCTGCCCTATGGGCCGGGCCGATCTGGCTGCCTCATGCTACAGAAACAGGAGGTAGACTCCTGCCCTATGGGCCGTTCTGGCTGCCTCACGCTACAGAAACAGGAGATGGACTCCCTGCCCTATGGGCCGGGCCGTTCTGGCTGCCTCACGCTACAGAAACAGGAGGTAGACTCCTGCCCTATGGGCCGTTCTGGCTGCCTCACGCTACAGAAACAGGAGATGGACTCCTGCCCTATGGGCCGGGCCGCTCTGGCTGCCTCACGCTACAGAAACAGGAGGTAGACTCCTGCCCTATGGGCCGTTCTGGCTGCCTCACGCTACAGAAACAGGAGATGGACTCCTGCCCTATGGGCCGTTCTGGCTGCCTCACGCTACAGAAACAGGAGATGGACTCCTGCCCTATGGGCCGGGCCGCTCTGGCTGCCTCACGCTACAGAAACAGGAGGTAGACTCCTGCCCTATGGGCCGGGCCGTTCTGGCTGCCTCACGCTACAGAAACAGGAGATGGACTCCTGCCCTATGGGCCGGTCTGGCTGCCTCACGCTACAGAAACTGGAGGTGGACTCCTGCCCTATGGGCCGTTCTGGCTGCCTCTCGCTACAGAAACAGGAGATGGACTCCTGCCCTATGGGCCGGGCCGTTCTGGCTGCCTCACGCTACAGAAACAGGAGATGGACTCCTGCCCTATGGGCCGTTCTGGCTGCCTCACGCTACAGAAACAGGAGATGGACTCCTGCCCTATGGGCCGTTCTGGCTGCCTCACGCTACAGAAACAGGAGATAGACTCCTGCACTATGGGCCGTTCTGGCTGCCTCTCGCTACAGAAACAGGAGATGGACTCCTGCCCTATGGGCCGGGCCGTTCTGGCTGCCTCACGCTACAGAAACAGGAGGTAGACTCCTGCCCTATGGGCCGTTCTGGCTGCCTCACTCTACAGAAACAGGAGATAGACTCCTGCACTATGGGCCGTTCTGGCTGCCTCTCGCTACAGAAACAGGAGATGGACTCCTGCCCTATGGGCCGTTCTGGCTGCCTCACGCTACAGAAACAGGAGATGGACTCCTGCCCTATGGGCCGGGCCATTCTGGCTGCCTCACGCTACAGAAACAGGAGGTAGACTCCTGCCCAATGGGCCGTTCTGGCTGCCTCTCGCTACAGAAACAGGAGGTGGACTCCTGCCCTATGGGCCGTTCTGGCTGCATCTCGCTACAGAAACAGGAGATGGACTCCTGCCCTATGGGCCGTTCTGGCTGCCTCACGCTACAGAAACAGGAGATGGACTCCTGCCCTATGGGCCGTTCTGGCTGCCTCACGCTACAGAAACAGGAGATGGACTCCTGCCCTATGGGCCGTTCTGGCTGCCTCACGCTACAGAAACAGGAGGTAGACTCCTGCCCTATGGGCGAATCTGTCTGCCTCACGCTACAGAAACAGGAGATGGACTCCTGCCCTATGGGCCGGGCCGTTCTGGCTGCCTCTCGCTACAGAAACAGGAGATGGACTCCTGCCCTATGGGCCGGTCTGGCTGCCTCACGCTACAGAAACTGGAGGTGGACTCCTGCCCTATGGGCCGTTCTGGCTGCCTCTCGCTACAGAAACAGGAGATGGACTCCTGCCCTATGGGCCGGGCCGTTCTGGCTGCCTCACGCTACAGAAACAGGAGATGGACTCCTGCCCTATGGGCCGTTCTGGCTGCCTCACGCTACAGAAACAGGAGATGGACTCCTGCCCTATGGGCCGTTCTGGCTGCCTCACGCTACAGAAACAGGAGATAGACTCCTGCACTATGGGCCGTTCTGGCTGCCTCTCGCTACAGAAACAGGAGATGGACTCCTGCCCTATGGGCCGGGCCGTTCTGGCTGCCTCACGCTACAGAAACAGGAGGTAGACTCCTGCCCTATGGGCCGTTCTGGCTGCCTCACGCTACAGAAACAGGAGGTAGACTCCTGCCCTATGGGCCGTTCTGGCTGCCTCTCGCTACAGAAACAGGAGATGGACTCCTGCCCTATGGGCCGTTCTGGCTGCCTCACGCTACAGAAACAGGAGATGGACTCCTGCCCTATGGGCCGGGCCGTTCTGGCTGCCTCACGCTACAGAAACAGGAGATGGACTCCTGCCCTATGGGCCGTTCTGGCTGCCTCTCGCTACAGAAACAGGAGATGGACTCCTGCCCTATGGGCCGTTCTGGCTGGCTCTCGCTACAGAAACAGGAGGTAGACTCCTGCCCTATGGGCCGTTCTGGCTGCCTCACGCTACAGAAACAGGAGATGGACTCCTGCCCTATGGGCCGGGCCGTTCTGGCTGCCTCACGCTACAGAAACAGGAGATGGACTCCTGCCCTATGGGCCGCCCTGGCTGCCTCACGCTACAGAAACAGGAGGTAGACTCCTGCCCTATGGGCCGTTCTGGCTGCCTCACGCTACAGAAACAGGAGATGGACTCCTGCCCTATGGGCCGGGCCGTTCTGGCTGCCTCACGCTACAGAAACAGGAGATGGACTCCTGCCCTATGGGCCGTTCTGGCTGCCTCACGCTACAGAAACAGGAGGTGGACTCCTGCCCAATGGGCCGTTCTGGCTGCCTCACGCTACAGAAACAGGAGATAGACTCCTGCCCTATGGGCCGGGCCGTTCTGGCTGCCTCTCGCTACAGAAACAGGAGATGGACTCCTGCCCTATGGGCTGTTCTGGCTGCCTCACGCTACAGAAACAGGAGGTGGACTCTTGCCCTATGGGCCGTTCTGGCTGCCTCACGCTACAGAAACAGGAGATGGACTCCTGCCCTATGGGCCGGGCCGCTCTGGCAGCCTCTCGCTACAGAAACAGGAGATGGACTCCTGCCCTATGGGCCGGGCCGTTCTGGCTGCCTCACGCTACAGAAACAGGAGATGGACTCCTGCCCTATGGGCCGTTCTGGCTGCCTCACGCTACAGAAACAGGAGATGGACTCCTGCCCTATGGGCCGTTCTGGCTGCCTCACGCTACAGAAACAGGAGATGGACTCCTGCCCTATGGGCCGGGCCGTTCTGGCTGCCTCACGCTACAGAAACAGGAGATGGACTCCTGCCCTATGGGCCGGGCCGTTCTGGCTGCCTCACGCTACAGAAACAGGAGATGGACTCCTGCCCTATGGGCCGTTCTGGCTGGCTCACGCTACAGAAACAGGAGGTAGACTCCTGCCCTATGGGCCGGGCCGTTCTGGTTGCCTCACGCTACAGAAACAGGAGATGGACTCCTGCCCTATGGGCCGTTCTGGCTGCCTCTCGCTACAGAAACAGGAGGTGGACTCCTGCCCTATGGGCCGTTCTGGCTGCCTCTCGCTACAGAAACAGGAGATGGACTCCTGCCCTATGGGCCGTTCTGGCTGCCTCACGCTACAGAAACAGGAGATGGACTCCTGCCCTATGGGCCGTTCTGGCTGCCTCACGCTACAGAAACAGGAGATGGACTCCTGCCCTATGGGCCGGGCCGTTCTGGCTGCCTCACGCTACAGAAACAGGAGATGGACTCCTGCCCTATGGGCCGGGCCGTTCTGGCTGCCTCACGCTACAGAAACAGGAGGTAGACTCCTGCCCTATGGGCCGGGCCGTTCTGGCTGCCTCACGCTACAGAAACAGGAGATGGACTCCTGCCCTATGGGCCGTTCTGGCTGCCTCACGCTACAGAAACAGGAGATGGACTCCTGCCCTATGGGCCGGGCCGTTCTGGCTGCCTCACGCTACAGAAACAGGAGGTAGACTCCTGCCCTATGGGCCGTTCTGGCTGCCTCACGCTACAGAAACAGGAGGTAGACTCCTGCCCTATGGGCCGTTCTGGCTGCCTCTCGCTACAGAAACAGGAGATGGACTCCTGCCCTATGGGCCGTTCTGGCTGCCTCACGCTACAGAAACAGGAGGTGGACTCCTGCCCTATGGGCCGTTCTGGCTGCCTCACGCTACAGAAACAGGAGATGGACTCCTGCCCTATGGGCCGGGCCGTTCTGGCTGCCTCACGCTACAGAAACAGGAGATGGACTCCTGCCCTATGGGCCGTTCTGGCTGGCTCACGCTACAGAAACAGGAGGTAGACTCCTTCCCTATGGGCCGGGCCATTCTGGCTGCCTCACGCTACAGAAACAGGAGGTAGACTCCTGCCCAATGGGCCGTTCTGGCTGCCTCTCGCTACAGAAACAGGAGGTGGACTCCTGCCCTATGGGCCGGTCTGGCTGCCTCACGCTACAGAAACAGGAGATAGACTCCTGCCCTATGGGCCGTTCTGGCTGCCTCACGCTACAGAAACAGGAGGTGGACTCCTGCCCTATGGGCCGGGCCGTTCTGGCTGCCTCACGCTACAGAAACAGGAGGTAGACTCCTGCCCTATGGGCCGTTCTGGCTGCCTCTCGCTACAGAAACAGGAGATGGACTCCTGCCCTATGGGCCGTTCTGGGTGCCTCACGCTACAGAAACAGGAGGTGGACTCTTGCCCTATGGGCCGTTCTGGCTGCCTCACGCTACAGAAACAGGAGATGGACTCCTGCCCTATGGGCCGGGCCGCTCTGGCAGCCTCTCGCTACAGAAACAGGAGATGGACTCCTGCCCTATGGGCCGGGCCGTTCTGGCTGCCTCACGCTACAGAAACAGGAGGTGGACTCCTGCCCTATGGGCCAGGCCGTTCTGGCTGCCTCACGCTACAGAAACAGGAGATGGACTCCTGCCCTATGGGCCGTTCTGGCTGCCTCACGCTACAGAAACAGGAGGTAGACTCCTGCCCTATGGGCCGGGCCGTTCTGGCTGCCTCACGCTACAGAAACAGGAGGTAGACTCCTGCCCTATGGGCCGGGCCATTCTGGCTGCCTCACGCTACAGAAAAAGGAGGTAGACTCCTGCCCAATGGGCCGTTCTGGCTGCCTCTCGCTACAGAAACAGGAGGTGGACTCCTGCCCTATGGGCCGTTCTGGCTGCCTCTCGCTACAGAAACAGGAGATGGACTCCTGCCCTATGGGCCGGGCCGTTCTGGCTGCCTCACGCTACAGAAACAGGAGATGGACTCCTGCCCTATGGGCCGGGCCGTTCTGGCTGCCTCACGCTACAGAAACAGGAGATGGACTCCTGCCATATGGGCCGTTCTGTCTGCCTCACGCTACAGAAACAGGAGGTAGACTCCTGCCCTATGGGCCGGGCCGTTCTGGCTGCCTCACGCTACAGAAACAGGAGATGGACTCCTGCCCTATGGGCCGTTCTGGCTGCCTCTCGCTACAGAAACAGGAGGTGGACTCCTGCCCTATGGGCCGTTCTGGCTGCCTCTCGCTACAGAAACAGGAGATGGACTCCTGCCCTATGGGCCGTTCTGGCTGCCTCACGCTACAGAAACAGGAGATGGACTCCTGCCCTATGGGCCGTTCTGGCTGCCTCACGCTACAGAAACAGGAGATGGACTCCTGCCCTATGGGCCGTCCTGGCTGCCTCACGCTACAGAAACAGGAGATGGACTCCTGCCCTATGGGCCGTTCTGGCTGCCTCACGCTACAGAAACAGGAGATGGACTCCTGCCCTATGGGCCGGGCCGTTCTGGCTGCCTCACGCTACAGAAACAGGAGATGGACTCCTGCCCTATGGGCCGGGCCGTTCTGGCTGCCTCACGCTACAGAAACAGGAGGTAGACTCCTGCCCCTATGGGCCGGGCCGTTCTGGCTGCCTCACGCTACAGAAACAGGAGATGGACTCCTGCCCTATGGGCCGTTCTGGCTGCCTCACGCTACAGAAACAGGAGGTAGACTCCTGCCCTATGGGCCGTTCTGGCTGCCTCACGCTACAGAAACAGGAGATGGACTCCTGCCCTATGGGCCGGGCCGTTCTGGCTGCCTCACGCTACAGAAACAGGAGGTAGACTCCTGCCCTATGGGCCGTTCTGGCTGCCTCACGCTACAGAAACAGGAGGTAGACTCCTGCCCTATGGGCCGTTCTGGCTGCCTCTCGCTACAGAAACAGGAGATGGACTCCTGCCCTATGGGCCGTTCTGGCTGCGTCACGCTACAGAAACAGGAGGTGGACTCCTGCCCTATGGGCCGTTCTGGCTGCCTCACGCTACAGAAACAGGAGATGGACTCCTGCCCTATGGGCCGGGCCGTTCTGGCTGCCTCACGCTACAGAAACAGGAGATGGACTCCTGCCCTATGGGCCGGGCCGTTCTGGCTGCCTCACGCTACAGAAACAGGAGGTGGACTCCTGCCCTATGGGCCGTTCTGGCTGGCTCACGCTACAGAAACAGGAGGTAGACTCCTGCCCTATGGGCCGGGCCAATCTGGCTGCCTCACGCTACAGAAACAGGAGGTAGACTCCTGCCCAATGGGCCGTTCTGGCTGCCTCTCGCTACAGAAACAGGAGATGGACTCCTGCCCTATGGGCCGGGCCGTTCTGGCTGCCTCACGCTACAGAAACAGGAGGTAGACTCCTGCCCTATGGGCCGTTCTGGCTGCCTCACGCTACAGAAACAGGAGGTAGACTCCTGCCCTATGGGCCGTTCTGGCTGCCTCACGCTACAGAAACAGGAGGTAGACTCCTGCCCTATGGGCCGTTCTGGCTGCCTCTCGCTACAGAAAAGGGAGATGGACTCCTGCCCTATGGGCCGTTCTGGCTGCCTCACGCTACAGAAACAGGAGGTGGACTCCTGCCCTATGGGCCGTTCTGGCTGCCTCACGCTACAGAAACAGGAGATGGACTCCTGCCCTATGGGCCGTTCTGGCTGCCTCACGCTACAGAAACAGGAGATAGACTCCTGCCCTATGGGCCGGGCCGTTCTGGCTGCCTCACGCTACAGAAACAGGAGGTGGACTCCTGCCCTATGGGCCGTTCTGGCTGGCTCACGCTACAGAAACAGGAGGTAGACTCCTGCCCTATGGGCCGGGCCATTCTGGCTGCCTCACGCTACAGAAACAGGAGGTAGACTCCTGCCCAATGGGCCGTTCTGGCTGCCTCTCGCTACAGAAACAGGAGGTGGACTCCTGCCCTATGGGCCGTTCTGGCTGCCTCTCGCTACAGAAACAGGAGATGGACTCCTGCCCTATGGGCCGTTCTGGCTGCCTCTCGCTACAGAAACAGGAGATGGACTCCTGCCCTATGGGCCGTTCTGGCTGCCTCACGCTACAGAAACAGGAGATGGACTCCCTGCCCTATGGGCCGGGCCGATCTGGCTGCCTCACGCTACAGAAACAGGAGGTAGACTCCTGCCCTATGGGCCGTTCTGGCTGCCTCACGCTACAGAAACAGGAGATGGACTCCTGCCCTATGGGCCGGGCCGTTCTGGCTGCCTCACGCTACAGAAACAGGAGGTAGACTCCTGCCCTATGGGCCGTTCTGGCTGCCTCACGCTACAGAAACAGGAGATGGACTCCTGCCCTATGGGCCGGGCCGCTCTGGCTGCCTCACGCTACAGAAACAGGAGGTAGACTCCTGCCCTATGGGCCGTTCTGGCTGCCTCACGCTACAGAAACAGGAGATGGACTCCTGCCCTATGGGCCGTTCTGGCTGCCTCACGCTACAGAAACAGGAGATGGACTCCTGCCCTATGGGCCGGGCCGCTCTGGCTGCCTCACGCTACAGAAACAGGAGGTAGACTCCTGCCCTATGGGCCGGGCCGTTCTGGCTGCCTCTCGCTACAGAAACAGGAGATGGACTCCTGCCCTATGGGCCGGTCTGGCTGCCTCACGCTACAGAAACTGGAGGTGGACTCCTGCCCTATGGGCCGTTCTGGCTGCCTCTCGCTACAGAAACAGGAGATGGACTCCTGCCCTATGGGCCGGGCCGTTCTGGCTGCCTCACGCTACAGAAACAGGAGATGGACTCCTGCCCTATGGGCCGTTCTGGCTGCCTCACGCTACAGAAACAGGAGATGGACTCCTGCCCTATGGGCCGTCCTGGCTGCCTCACGCTACAGAAACAGGAGATGGACTCCTGCCCTATGGGCCGTTCTGGCTGCCTCACGCTACAGAAACAGGAGATGGACTCCTGCCCTATGGGCCGGGCCGTTCTGGCTGCCTCACGCTACAGAAACAGGAGATGGACTCCTGCCCTATGGGCCGGGCCGTTCTGGCTGCCTCACGCTACAGAAACAGGAGGTAGACTCCTGCCCTATGGGCCGGGCCGTTCTGGCTGCCTCACGCTACAGAAACAGGAGATGGACTCCTGCCCTATGGGCCGTTCTGGCTGCCTCACGCTACAGAAACAGGAGGTAGACTCCTGCCCTATGGGCCGTTCTGGCTGCCTCACGCTACAGAAACAGGAGATGGACTCCTGCCCTATGGGCCGGGCCGTTCTGGCTGCCTCACGCTACAGAAACAGGAGATAGACTCCTGCCCTATGGGCCGTTCTGGCTGCCTCACGCTACAGAAACAGGAGGTAGACTCCTGCCCTATGGGCCGTTCTGGCTGCCTCTCGCTACAGAAACAGGAGATGGACTCCTGCCCTATGGGCCGTTCTGGCTGCGTCACGCTACAGAAACAGGAGGTGGACTCCTGCCCTATGGGCCGTTCTGGCTGCCTCACGCTACAGAAACAGGAGATGGACTCCTGCCCTATGGGCCGGGCCGTTCTGGCTGCCTCACGCTACAGAAACAGGAGATGGACTCCTGCCCTATGGGCCGGGCCGTTCTGGCTGCCTCACGCTACAGAAACAGGAGGTGGACTCCTGCCCTATGGGCCGTTCTGGCTGGCTCACGCTACAGAAACAGGAGGTAGACTCCTGCCCTATGGGCCGGGCCAATCTGGCTGCCTCACGCTACAGAAACAGGAGGTAGACTCCTGCCCAATGGGCCGTTCTGGCTGCCTCTCGCTACAGAAACAGGAGATGGACTCCTGCCCTATGGGCCGGGCCGTTCTGGCTGCCTCACGCTACAGAAACAGGAGGTAGACTCCTGCCCTATGGGCCGTTCTGGCTGCCTCACGCTACAGAAACAGGAGGTAGACTCCTGCCCTATGGGCCGTTCTGGCTGCCTCACGCTACAGAAACAGGAGGTAGACTCCTGCCCTATGGGCCGTTCTGGCTGCCTCTCGCTACAGAAAAGGGAGATGGACTCCTGCCCTATGGGCCGTTCTGGCTGCCTCACGCTACAGAAACAGGAGGTGGACTCCTGCCCTATGGGCCGTTCTGGCTGCCTCACGCTACAGAAACAGGAGATGGACTCCTGCCCTATGGGCCGTTCTGGCTGCCTCACGCTACAGAAACAGGAGATAGACTCCTGCCCTATGGGCCGGGCCGTTCTGGCTGCCTCACTCTACAGAAACAGGAGATGGACTCCTGCCCTATGGGCCGGGCCGTTCTGGCTGCCTCACGCTACAGAAACAGGAGGTGGACTCCTGCCCTATGGGCCGTTCTGGCTGGCTCACGCTACAGAAACAGGAGGTAGACTCCTGCCCTATGGGCCGGGCCATTCTGGCTGCCTCACGCTACAGAAACAGGAGGTAGACTCCTGCCCAATGGGCCGTTCTGGCTGCCTCTCGCTACAGAAACAGGAGGTGGACTCCTGCCCTATGGGCCGTTCTGGCTGCCTCTCGCTACAGAAACAGGAGATGGACTCCTGCCCTATGGGCCGTTCTGGCTGCCTCACGCTACAGAAACAGGAGATGGACTCCTGCCCTATGGGCCGTTCTGGCTGCCTCACGCTACAGAAACAGGAGATGGACTCCTGCCCTATGGGCCGGGCCGATCTGGCTGCCTCACGCTACAGAAACAGGAGGTAGACTCCTGCCCTATGGGCCGTTCTGGCTGCCTCACGCTACAGAAACTGGAGATGGACTCCTGCCCTATGGGCCGGGCCGTTCTGGCTGCCTCACGCTACAGAAACAGGAGGTAGACTCCTGCCCTATGGGCCGTTCTGGCTGCCTCACGCTACAGAAACAGGAGATGGACTCCTGCCCTATGGGCCGGGCCGCTCTGGCTGCCTCACGCTACAGAAACAGGAGGTAGACTCCTGCCCTATGGGCCGTTCTGGCTGCCTCACGCTACAGAAACAGGAGATGGACTCCTGCCCTATGGGCCGTTCTGGCTGCCTCACGCTACAGAAACAGGAGATGGACTCCTGCCCTATGGGCCGGGCCGTTCTGGCTGCCTCACGCTACAGAAACAGGAGATAGACTCCTGCACTATGGGCCGTTCTGGCTGCCTCTCGCTACAGAAACAGGAGATGGACTCCTGCCCTATGGGCCGGGCCGTTCTGGCTGCCTCACGCTACAGAAACAGGAGATGGACTCCTGCCCTATGGGCCGTTCTGGCTGCCTCACGCTACAGAAACAGGAGATGGACTCCTGCCCTATGGGCCGTTCTGGCTGCCTCACGCTACAGAAACAGGAGATAGACTCCTGCACTATGGGCCGTTCTGGCTGCCTCTCGCTACAGAAACAGGAGATGGACTCCTGCCCTATGGGCCGGGCCGTTCTGGCTGCCTCACGCTACAGAAACAGGAGGTAGACTCCTGCCCTATGGGCCGTTCTGGCTGCCTCACGCTACAGAAACAGGAGATGGACTCCTGCCCTATGGGCCGTTCTGGCTGCCTCACGCTACAGAAACAGGAGATGGACTCCTGCCCTATGGGCCGTTCTGGCTGCCTCACGCTACAGAAACAGGAGGTAGACTCCTGCCCTATGGGCCGTTCTGGCTGCCTCACGCTACAGAAACAGGAGATGGACTCCTGCCCTATGGGCCGGGCCGTTCTGGCTGCCTCACGCTACAGAAACAGGAGGTAGACTCCTGCCCTATGGGCCGTTCTGGCTGCCTCACGCTACAGAAACAGGAGATGGACTCCTGCCCTATGGGCCGGGCCGCTCTGGCTGCCTCACGCTACAGAAACAGGAGGTAGACTCCTGCCCTATGGGCCGTTCTGGCTGCCTCACGCTACAGAAACAGGAGATGGACTCCTGCCCTATGGGCCGTTCTGGCTGCCTCACGCTACAGAAACAGGAGATGGACTCCCTGCCCTATGGGCCGGGCCGCTCTGGCTGCCTCACGCTACAGAAACAGGAGGTAGACTCCTGCCCTATGGGCCGGGCCGTTCTGGCTGCCTCTCGCTACAGAAACAGGAGATGGACTCCTGCCCTATGGGCCGGTCTGGCTGCCTCACGCTACAGAAACTGGAGGTGGACTCCTGCCCTATGGGCCGTTCTGGCTGCCTCTCGCTACAGAAACAGGAGATGGACTCCTGCCCTATGGGCCGGGCCGTTCTGGCTGCCTCACGCTACAGAAACAGGAGATGGACTCCTGCCCTATGGGCCGTTCTGGCTGCCTCACGCTACAGAAACAGGAGATGGACTCCTGCCCTATGGGCCGTTCTGGCTGCCTCACGCTACAGAAACAGGAGATAGACTCCTGCACTATGGGCCGTTCTGGCTGCCTCTCGCTACAGAAACAGGAGATGGACTCCTGCCCTATGGGCCGGGCCGTTCTGGCTGCCTCACGCTACAGAAACAGGAGGTAGACTCCTGCCCTATGGGCCGTTCTGGCTGCCTCACGCTACAGAAACAGGAGATGGACTCCTGCCCTATGGGCCGTTCTGGCTGCCTCACGCTACAGAAACAGGAGATGGACTCCTGCCCTATGGGCCGTTCTGGCTGCCTCACGCTACAGAAACAGGAGGTAGACTCCTGCCCTATGGGCCGTTCTGGCTGCCTCACGCTACAGAAACAGGAGATGGACTCCTGCCCTATGGGCCGGGCCGTTCTGGCTGCCTCACGCTACAGAAACAGGAGGTAGACTCCTGCCCTATGGGCCGTTCTGGCTGCCTCACGCTACAGAAACAGGAGATGGACTCCTGCCCTATGGGCCGGGCCGCTCTGGCTGCCTCACGCTACAGAAACAGGAGGTAGACTCCTGCCCTATGGGCCGTTCTGGCTGCCTCACGCTACAGAAACAGGAGATGGACTCCTGCCCTATGGGCCGTTCTGGCTGCCTCACGCTACAGAAACAGGAGATGGACTCCTGCCCTATGGGCCGGGCCGCTCTGGCTGCCTCACGCTACAGAAACAGGAGGTAGACTCCTGCCCTATGGGCCGGGCCGTTCTGGCTGCCTCTCGCTACAGAAACAGGAGATGGACTCCTGCCCTATGGGCCGGTCTGGCTGCCTCACGCTACAGAAACTGGAGGTGGACTCCTGCCCTATGGGCCGTTCTGGCTGCCTCGCGCTACAGAAACAGGAGATGGACTCCTGCCCTTTGGGCCGGGCCGTTCTGGCTGCCTCACGCTACAGAAACAGGAGATGGACTCCTGCCCTATGGGCCGTTCTGGCTGCCTCACGCTACAGAAACAGGAGATGGACTCCTGCCCTATGGGCCGTTCTGGCTGCCTCACGCTACAGAAACAGGAGATAGACTCCTGCACTATGGGCCGTTCTGGCTGCCTCTCGCTACAGAAACAGGAGATGGACTCCTGCCCTATGGGCCGGGCCGTTCTGGCTGCCTCACGCTACAGAAACAGGAGGTAGACTCCTGCCCTATGGGCCGTTCTGGCTGCCTCACGCTACAGAAACAGGAGATAGACTCCTGCACTATGGGCCGTTCTGGCTGCCTCTCGCTACAGAAACAGGAGATGGACTCCTGCCCTATGGGCCGGGCCATTCTGGCTGCCTCACGCTACAGAAACAGGAGGTAGACTCCTGCCCAATGGGCCGTTCTGGCTGCCTCTCGCTACAGAAACAGGAGGTGGACTCCTGCCCTATGGGCCGTTCTGGCTGCCTCTCGCTACAGAAACAGGAGATGGACTCCTGCCCTATGGGCCGTTCTGGCTGCCTCACGCTACAGAAACAGGAGATGGACTCCTGCCCTATGGGCCGTTCTGGCTGCCTCACGCTACAGAAACAGGAGATGGACTCCTGCCCTATGGGCCGTTCTGGCTGCCTCACGATACAGAAACAGGAGGTAGACTCCTGCCCTATGGGCCGTTCTGGCTGCCTCACGCTACAGAAACAGGAGATGGACTCCTGCCCTATGGGCCGGGCCGTTCTGGCTGCCTCACGCTACAGAAACAGGAGGTAGACTCCTGCCCTATGGGCCGGGCCGTTCTGGCTGCCTCTCGCTACAGAAACAGGAGATGGACTCCTGCCCTATGGGCCGGTCTGGCTGCCTCACGCTACAGAAACTGGAGGTGGACTCCTGCCCTATGGGCCGTTCTGGCTGCCTCTCGCTACAGAAACAGGAGATGGACTCCTGCCCTATGGGCCGGGCCGTTCTGGCTGCCTCACGCTACAGAAACAGGAGATGGACTCCTGCCCTATGGGCCGTTCTGGCTGCCTCACGCTACAGAAACAGGAGGTAGACTCCTGCCCTATGGGCCGTTCTGGCTGCCTCACGCTACAGAAACAGGAGATGGACTCCTGCCCTATGGGCCGGGCCGCTCTGGCTGCCTCACGCTACAGAAACAGGAGGTAGACTCCTGCCCTATGGGCCGTTCTGGCTGCCTCACGCTACAGAAACAGGAGATGGACTCCTGCCCTATGGGCCGTTCTGGCTGCCTCACGCTACAGAAACAGGAGATGGACTCCTGCCCTATGGGCCGGGCCGCTCTGGCTGCCTCACGCTACAGAAACAGGAGGTAGACTCCTGCCCTATGGGCCGGGCCGTTCTGGCTGCCTCTCGCTACAGAAACAGGAGATGGACTCCTGCCCTATGGGCCGGTCTGGCTGCCTCACGCTACAGAAACTGGAGGTGGACTCCTGCCCTATGGGCCGTTCTGGCTGCCTCTCGCTACAGAAACAGGAGATGGACTCCTGCCCTATGGGCCGGGCCGTTCTGGCTGCCTCACGCTACAGAAACAGGAGATGGACTCCTGCCCTATGGGCCGTTCTGGCTGCCTCACGCTACAGAAACAGGAGATGGACTCCTGCCCTATGGGCCGTTCTGGCTGCCTCACGCTACAGAAACAGGAGATAGACTCCTGCACTATGGGCCGTTCTGGCTGCCTCTCGCTACAGAAACAGGAGATGGACTCCTGCCCTATGGGCCGTTCTGGCTGCCTCACGCTACAGAAACAGGAGATGGACTCCTGCCCTATGGGCCGTTCTGGCTGCCTCACGCTACAGAAACAGGAGATAGACTCCTGCACTATGGGCCGTTCTGGCTGCCTCTCGCTACAGAAACAGGAGATGGACTCCTGCCCTATGGGCCGGGCCGTTCTGGCTGCCTCACGCTACAGAAACAGGAGGTAGACTCCTGCCCTATGGGCCGTTCTGGCTGCCTCACGCTACAGAAACAGGAGATAGACTCCTGCACTATGGGCCGTTCTGGCTGCCTCTCGCTACAGAAACAGGAGATGGACTCCTGCCCTATGGGCCGTTCTGGCTGCCTCACGCTACAGAAACAGGAGATGGACTCCTGCCCTATGGGCCGGGCCATTCTGGCTGCCTCACGCTACAGAAACAGGAGGTAGACTCCTGCCCAATGGGCCGTTCTGGCTGCCTCTCGCTACAGAAACAGGAGGTGGACTCCTGCCCTATGGGCCGTTCTGGCTGCCTCTCGCTACAGAAACAGGAGATGGACTCCTGCCCTATGGGCCGTTCTGGCTGCCTCACGCTACAGAAACAGGAGATGGACTCCTGCCCTATGGGCCGTTCTGGCTGCCTCACGCTACAGAAACAGGAGATGGACTCCTGCCCTATGGGCCGTTCTGGCTGCCTCACGCTACAGAAACAGGAGGTAGACTCCTGCCCTATGGGCCGTTCTGGCTGCCTCACGCTACAGAAACAGGAGATGGACTCCTGCCCTATGGGCCGGGCCGTTCTGGCTGCCTCACGCTACAGAAACAGGAGGTAGACTCCTGCCCTATGGGCCGGGCCGTTCTGGCTGCCTCTCGCTACAGAAACAGGAGATGGACTCCTGCCCTATGGGCCGGTCTGGCTGCCTCACGCTACAGAAACTGGAGGTGGACTCCTGCCCTATGGGCCGTTCTGGCTGCCTCTCGCTACAGAAACAGGAGATGGACTCCTGCCCTATGGGCCGGGCCGTTCTGGCTGCCTCACGCTACAGAAACAGGAGATGGACTCCTGCCCTATGGGCCGTTCTGGCTGCCTCACGCTACAGAAACAGGAGATGGACTCCTGCCCTATGGGCCGTTCTGGCTGCCTCACGCTACAGAAACAGGAGATAGAATCCTGCACTATGGGCCGTTCTGGCTGCCTCTCGCTACAGAAACAGGAGATGGACTCCTGCCCTATGGGCCGGGCCGTTCTGGCTGCCTCACGCTACAGAAACAGGAGGTAGACTCCTGCCCTATGGGCCGTTCTGGCTGCCTCACGCTACAGAAACAGGAGGTAGACTCCTGCCCTATGGGCCGTTCTGGCTGCCTCTCGCTACAGAAACAGGAGATGGACTCCTGCCCTATGGGCCGTTCTGGCTGCCTCACGCTACAGAAACAGGAGATGGACTCCTGCCCTATGGGCCGGGCCGTTCTGGCTGCCTCACGCTACAGAAACAGGAGATGGACTCCTGCCCTATGGGCCGTTCTGGCTGCCTCTCGCTACAGAAACAGGAGATGGACTCCTGCCCTATGGGCCGTTCTGGCTGGCTCTCGCTACAGAAACAGGAGGTAGACTCCTGCCCTATGGGCCGTTCTGGCTGCCTCACGCTACAGAAACAGGAGATGGACTCCTGCCCTATGGGCCGGGCCGTTCTGGCTGCCTCACGCTACAGAAACAGGAGATGGACTCCTGCCCTATGGGCCGCCCCTGGCTGCCTCACGCTACAGAAACAGGAGGTAGACTCCTGCCCTATGGGCCGTTCTGGCTGCCTCACGCTACAGAAACAGGAGATGGACTCCTGCCCTATGGGCCGGGCCGTTCTGGCTGCCTCACGCTACAGAAACAGGAGATGGACTCCTGCCCTATGGGCCGTTCTGGCTGCCTCACGCTACAGAAACAGGAGGTGGACTCCTGCCCTATGGGCCGTTCTGGCTGCCTCACGCTACAGAAACAGGAGGTAGACTCCTGCGCTATGGGCCGGGCCGTTCTGGCTGCCTCACGCTACAGAAACAGGAGATGGACTCCTGCAATATGGGCCGGGCCGTTCTGGCTGCCTCTCGCTACAGAAACAGGAGGTGGACTCCTGCCCTATGGGCCGGGCCGTTCTGGCTGCCTCACGCTACAGAAACAGGAGATGGACTCCTGCCCTATGGGCCGTTCTGGCTGCCTCACGCTACAGAAACAGGAGGTGGACTCCTGCCCTATGGGCCGTTCTGGCTGCCTCACGCTACAGAAACAGGAGATGGACTCCTGCCCTATGGGCCGTTCTGGCTGCCTCACGCTACAGAAACAGGAGGTAGACTCCTGCCCTATGGGCCGGGCCGTTCTGGCTGCCTCACGCTACAGAAACAGGAGATGGACTCCTGCCCTATGGGCCGCCCTGGCTGCCTCACGCTACAGAAACAGGAGGTAGACTCCTGCCCTATGGGCCGTTCTGGCTGCCTCACGCTACAGAAACAGGAGATGGACTCCTGCCCTATGGGCCGTTCTGGCTGCCTCACGCTACAGAAACAGGAGATGGACTCCTGCCCTATGGGCCGTTCTGGCTGCCTCACGCTACAGAAACAGGAGGTAGACTCCTGCCCTATGGGCCGGGCCGTTCTGGTTGCCTCACGCTACAGAAACAGGAGGTGGACTCCTGCCCTATGGGCCGGGCCGTTCTGGCTGCCTCACGCTACAGAAACAGGAGATGGACTCCTGCCCTATGGGCCGTTCTGGCTGCCTCACGCTACAGAAACAGGAGGTGGACTCCTGCCCTATGGGCCGTCCTGGCTGCCTCTCGCTACAGAAACAGGAGATGGACTCCTGCCCTATGGGCCGTTCTGGGTGCCTCACGCTACAGAAACAGGAGATGGACTCCTGCCCTATGGGCCGGGCCGTTCTGGCTGCCTCACGCTACAGAAACAGGAGATGGACTCCTGCCCTATGGGCCGTTCTGGCTGCATCACGCTACAGAAACAGGAGGTAGACTCCTGCGCTATGGGCCGGGCCGTTCTGGCTGCCTCACGCTACAGAAACAGGAGGTAGACTCCTGCCCTATGGGCCGGGCCGTTCTGGCTGCCTCACGCTACAGAAACAGGAGGTAGACTCCTGCCCTATGGGCCGTTCTGGCTGCCTCACGCTACAAAAACAGGAGATGGACTCCTGCCCTATGGGCCGGGCCGTTCTGGCTGCCTCTCGCTACAGAAACAGGAGGTGGACTCCTGCCCTATGGGCCGGGCCGTTCTGGCTGCCTCACGCTACAGAAACAGGAGATGGACTCCTGCCCTATGGGCCGGGCCGTTCTGGCTGCCTCACGCTACAGAAACAGGAGATGGACTCCTGCCCTATGGGCCGTTCTGGCTGCCTCACGCTACAGAAACAGGAGATGGACTCCTGCCCTATGGGCCGGGCCGTTCTGGCTGCCTCACGCTACAGAAACAGGAGGTAGACTCCTGCCCTATGGGCCGTTCTGGCTGCCTCACGCTACAGAAACAGGAGATGGACTCCTGCCCTATGGGCCGTTCTGGCTGCCTCACGCTACAGAAACAGGAGGTAGACTCCTGCCCTATGGGCCGTTCTGGCTGCCTCACGCTACAGAAACAGGAGGTAGACTCCTGCCCTATGGGCCGTTCTGGCTGCCTCACGCTACAGAAACAGGAGATGGACTCCTGCCCTATGGGCCGGTCTGGCTGCCTCTCCCTACAGAAACAGGAGATGGACTCCTGCCCTATGGGCCGTTCTGGCTGCCTCACGCTACAGAAACAGGAGATGGACTCCTGCCCTATGGGCCGTTCTGGCTGCCTCTCGCTACAGAAACAGGAGATGGACTCCTGCCCTATGGGCCGGGCCGTTCTGGCTGCCTCACGCTACAGAAACAGGAGGTAGACTCCTGCCCAATGGGCCGTTCTGGCTGCCTCTCGCTACAGAAACAGGAGGTGGACTCCTGCCCTATGGGCCGTTCTGGCTGCCTCTCGCTACAGAAACAGGAGATGGACTCCTGCCCTATGGGCCGTTCTGGCTGCCTCTCGCTACAGAAACAGGAGATGGACTCCTGCCCTATGGGCCGGGCCGTTCTGGCTGCCTCACGCTACAGAAACAGGAGGTAGACTCCTGCCCAATGGGCCGTTCTGGCTGCCTCTCGCTACAGAAACAGGAGGTGGAGTCCTGCCCTATGGGCCGTTCTGGCTGCCTCTCGCTACAGAAACAGGAGATGGACTCCTGCCCTATGGGCCGGGCCGTTCTGGCTGCCTCACGCTACAGAAACAGGAGCTGGACTCCTGCCCTATGGGCCGGGCCGTTCTGGCTGCCTCACGCTACAGAAACAGGAGATGGACTCCTGCCCTATGGGCCGCCCCTGGCTGCCTCACGCTACAGAAACAGGAGGTAGACTCCTGCCCTATGGGCCGTTCTGGCTGCCTCACGCTACAGAAACAGGAGATGGACTCCTGCCCTATGGGCCGGGCCGTTCTGGCTGCCTCACGCTACAGAAACAGGAGATGGACTCCTGCCCTATGGGCCGTTCTGGCTGCCTCACGCTACAGAAACAGGAGGTGGACTCCTGCCCTATGGGCCGTTCTGGCTGCCTCACGCTACAGAAACAGGAGGTAGACTCCTGCGCTATGGGCCGGGCCGTTCTGGCTGCCTCACGCTACAGAAACAGGAGATGGACTCCTGCAATATGGGCCGGGCCGTTCTGGCTGCCTCTCGCTACAGAAACAGGAGGTGGACTCCTGCCCTATGGGCCGGGCCGTTCTGGCTGCCTCACGCTACAGAAACAGGAGATGGACTCCTGCCCTATGGGCCGTTCTGGCTGCCTCACGCTACAGAAACAGGAGGTGGACTCCTGCCCTATGGGCCGTTCTGGCTGCCTCACGCTACAGAAACAGGAGATGGACTCCTGCCCTATGGGCCGTTCTGGCTGCCTCACGCTACAGAAACAGGAGGTAGACTCCTGCCCTATGGGCCGGGCCGTTCTGGCTGCCTCACGCTACAGAAACAGGAGATGGACTCCTGCCCTATGGGCCGCCCTGGCTGCCTCACGCTACAGAAACAGGAGGTAGACTCCTGCCCTATGGGCCGTTCTGGCTGCCTCACGCTACAGAAACAGGAGATGGACTCCTGCCCTATGGGCCGTTCTGGCTGCCTCACGCTACAGAAACAGGAGATGGACTCCTGCCCTATGGGCCGTTCTGGCTGCCTCACGCTACAGAAACAGGAGGTAGACTCCTGCCCTATGGGCCGGGCCGTTCTGGTTGCCTCACGCTACAGAAACAGGAGGTGGACTCCTGCCCTATGGGCCGGGCCGTTCTGGCTGCCTCACGCTACAGAAACAGGAGATGGACTCCTGCCCTATGGGCCGTTCTGGCTGCCTCACGCTACAGAAACAGGAGGTGGACTCCTGCCCTATGGGCCGTCCTGGCTGCCTCTCGCTACAGAAACAGGAGATGGACTCCTGCCCTATGGGCCGTTCTGGGTGCCTCACGCTACAGAAACAGGAGATGGACTCCTGCCCTATGGGCCGGGCCGTTCTGGCTGCCTCACGCTACAGAAACAGGAGATGGACTCCTGCCCTATGGGCCGTTCTGGCTGCATCACGCTACAGAAACAGGAGGTAGACTCCTGCGCTATGGGCCGGGCCGTTCTGGCTGCCTCACGCTACAGAAACAGGAGGTAGACTCCTGCCCTATGGGCCGGGCCGTTCTGGCTGCCTCACGCTACAGAAACAGGAGGTAGACTCCTGCCCTATGGGCCGTTCTGGCTGCCTCACGCTACAAAAACAGGAGATGGACTCCTGCCCTATGGGCCGGGCCGTTCTGGCTGCCTCTCGCTACAGAAACAGGAGGTGGACTCCTGCCCTATGGGCCGGGCCGTTCTGGCTGCCTCACGCTACAGAAACAGGAGATGGACTCCTGCCCTATGGGCCGGGCCGTTCTGGCTGCCTCACGCTACAGAAACAGGAGATGGACTCCTGCCCTATGGGCCGTTCTGGCTGCCTCACGCTACAGAAACAGGAGATGGACTCCTGCCCTATGGGCCGGGCCGTTCTGGCTGCCTCACGCTACAGAAACAGGAGGTAGACTCCTGCCCTATGGGCCGTTCTGGCTGCCTCACGCTACAGAAACAGGAGATGGACTCCTGCCCTATGGGCCGTTCTGGCTGCCTCACGCTACAGAAACAGGAGGTAGACTCCTGCCCTATGGGCCGTTCTGGCTGCCTCACGCTACAGAAACAGGAGGTAGACTCCCTGCCCTATGGGCCGTTCTGGCTGCCTCACGCTACAGAAACAGGAGATGGACTCCTGCCCTATGGGCCGGTCTGGCTGCCTCTCCCTACAGAAACAGGAGATGGACTCCTGCCCTATGGGCCGTTCTGGCTGCCTCACGCTACAGAAACAGGAGATGGACTCCTGCCCTATGGGCCGTTCTGGCTGCCTCTCGCTACAGAAACAGGAGATGGACTCCTGCCCTATGGGCCGGGCCGTTCTGGCTGCCTCACGCTACAGAAACAGGAGGTAGACTCCTGCCCAATGGGCCGTTCTGGCTGCCTCTCGCTACAGAAACAGGAGGTGGACTCCTGCCCTATGGGCCGTTCTGGCTGCCTCTCGCTACAGAAACAGGAGATGGACTCCTGCCCTATGGGCCGTTCTGGCTGCCTCTCGCTACAGAAACAGGAGATGGACTCCTGCCCTATGGGCCGGGCCGTTCTGGCTGCCTCACGCTACAGAAACAGGAGGTAGACTCCTGCCCAATGGGCCGTTCTGGCTGCCTCTCGCTACAGAAACAGGAGGTGGAGTCCTGCCCTATGGGCCGTTCTGGCTGCCTCTCGCTACAGAAACAGGAGATGGACTCCTGCCCTATGGGCCGGGCCGTTCTGGCTGCCTCACGCTACAGAAACAGGAGATGGACTCCTGCCCTATGGGCCGGGCCGTTCTGGCTGCCTCACGCTACAGAAACAGGAGATAGACTCCTGCCCTATGGGCCGTTCTGGCTGCCTCACGCTACAGAAACAGGAGATAGACTCCTGCCCTATGGGCCGTTCTGGCTGCCTCACGCTACAGAAACAGGAGATGGACTCCTGCCCTATGGGCCGGGCCGTTCTGGCTGCCTCACGCTACAGAAACAGGAGGTAGACTCCTGCCCTATGGGCCGGGCCGTTCTGGCTGCCTCACGCTACAGAAACAGGAGATGGACTCCTGCCCTATGGGCCGGGCCGTTCTGGCTGCCTCACGCTACAGAAACAGGAGGTAGACTCCTGACCTATGGGCCGTTCTGGCTGCCTCACGTTACAGAAACAGGAGATGGACTCCTGCCCTATGGGCCGTTCTGGCTGCCTCACGCTACAGAAACAGGAGGTAGACTCCTGCCCTATGGGCCGTTCTGGCTGCCTCACGCTACAGAAACAGGAGGTAGACTCCTGCCCAATGGGCCGTTCTGGCTGCCTCACGCTACAGAAACAGGAGATGGACTCCTGCCCTATGGGCCGTTCTGGCTGCCTCACGCTACAGAAACAGGAGGTAGACTCCTGCCCAATGGGCCGTTCTGGCTGCCTCACGCTACAGAAACAGGAGATGGACTCCTGCCCTATGGGCCGGTCTGGCTGCCTCTCGCTACAGAAACAGGAGATGGACTCCTGCCCTATGGGCCGTTCTGGCTGCCTCACGCTACAGAAACAGGAGATGGACTCCTGCCCTATGGGCCGTTCTGGCTGCCTCACGCTACAGAAACAGGAGATGGACTCCTGCCCTATGGGCCGTTCTGGCTGCCTCACGCTACAGAAACAGGAGGTAGACTCCTGCCCTATGGGCCGGGCCGTTCTGGCTGCCTCACGCTACAGAAACAGGAGATGGACTCCTGCCCTATGGGCCGTTCTGGCTGCCTCACGCTACAGAAACAGGAGGTGGACTCCTGCCCTATGGGCCGTTCTGGCTGCCTCACGCTACAGAAACAGGAGGTAGACTCCTGCCCTATGGGCCGTTCTGGCTGCCTCACGCTACAGAAACAGGAGATGGACTCCTGCCCTATGGGCCGTTCTGGCTGCCTCACGCTACAGAAACAGGAGGTGGACTCCTGCCCTATGGGCCGTTATGGCTGCCTCACGCTACAGAAACAGGAGGTGGACTCCTGCCCTATGGGCCGTTCTGGCTGCCTCACGCTACAGAAACAGGAGATGGACTCCTGCCCTATGGGCCGGGCCGTTCTGGCTGCCTCACGCTACAGAAGCAGGAGATGGACTCCTGCCCTATGGGCCGTTCTGGCTGCCTCACGCTACAGAAACAGGAGGTGGACTCCTGCCCTATGGGCCGGGCCGTTCTGGCTGCCTCACGCTACAGAAGCAGGAGATGGACTCCTGCCCTATGGGCCGTTCTGGCTGCCTCACGCTACAGAAACAGGAGATGGACTCCCTGCCCTATGGGCCGGGCCGTTCTGGCTGCCTCACGCTACAGAAACAGGAGATGGACTCCTGCCCTATGGCCCGGGCCGTTCTGGCTGCCTCACGCTACAGAAACAGGAGGTAGACTCCTGCCCTATGGGATGTTCTGGCTGCCTCACGCTACAGAAACAGGAGATGGACTCCTGCCCTATGGGCCGTTCTGGCTGCCTCACGCTACAGAAACAGGAGATAGACTCCTGCCCTATGGGCCGTTCTGGCTGCCTCTCGCTACAGAAACAGGAGATGGACTCCTGCCCTATGGGCCGTTCTGGCTGCCTAACGCTACAGAAACAGGAGGTAGACTCCTGCCCTATGGGCCGTTCTGGCTGCCTCACGCTACAGAAACAGGAGGTAGACTCCTGCCCTATGGGCCGGGCCGTTCTGGCTGCCTCACGCTACAGAAACAGGAGATGGACTCCTGCCCTATGGGCCGTTCTGGCTGCCTCACGCTACAGAAACAGGAGGTAGACTCCTGCCCTATGGGCCGGTCTGGCTGCCTCTCGCTACAGAAACAGGAGATGGACTCCTGCCCTATGGGCCGTTCTGGCTGCCTCTCGCTACAGAAACAGGAGGTGGACTCCTGCCCTATGGGCCGTTCTGGCTGCCTCTCGCTACAGAAACAGGAGATGGACTCCTGCCCTATGGGCCGGGCCGTTCTGGCTGCCTCACGCTACAGAAACAGGAGATGGACTCCTGCCCTATGGGCCGGGCCGTTCTGGCTGCCTCACGCTACAGAAACAGGAGATGAACTCCTGCCCTATGGGCCGTTCTGGCTGCCTCTCGCTACAGAAACAGGAGGTGGACTCCTGCCCTATGGGCCGTTCTGGCTGCCTCTCGCTACAGAAACAGGAGATGGACTCCTGCCCTATGGGCCGGGCCGTTCTGGCTGCCTCACGCTACAGAAACAGGAGATGGACTCCTGCCCTATGGGCCGGGCCGTTCTGGCTGCCTCACGCTACAGAAACAGGAGATGGACTCCTGCCCTATGGGCCGGGCCGTTCTGGCTGCCTCACGCTACAGAAACAGGAGGTAGACTCCTGCCCTATGGGCCGTTCTGGCTGCCTCACGCTACAGAAACAGGAGATGGACTCCTGCCCTATGGGCCGGGCCGTTCTGGCTGCCTCTCGCTACAGAAACAGGAGGTAGACTCCTGCCCTATGGGCCGTTCTGGCTGCCTCACGCTACAGAAACAGGAGATGGACTCCTGCCCTATGGGCCGTTCTGGCTGCCTCTCGCTACAGAAACAGGAGATGGACTCCTGCCCTATGGGCCGGGCCGTTCTGGCTGCCTCACGCTACAGAAACAGGAGATGGACTCCTGCCCTATGGGCCGGGCCGTTCTGGCTGCCTCACGCTACAGAAACAGGAGATAGACTCCTGCCCTATGGGCCGTTCTGGCTGCCTCACGCTACAGAAACAGTAGATGGACTCCTGCCCTATGGGCCGTTCTGGCTGCCTCACGCTACAGAAACAGGAGATGGACTCCTTCCCTATGGGCCGTTCTGGCTGCCTCACGCTACAGAAACAGGAGATGGACTCCTGCCCTATGGGCCGGGCCGTTCTGGCTGCCTCACGCTACAGAAACAGGAGATAGACTCCTGCCCTATGGGCCGGGCCGTTCTGGCTGCCTCACGCTACAGAAACAGGAGATGGACTCCTGCCCTATGGGCCGGGCCGTTCTGGCTGCCTCACGCTACAGAAACAGGAGATGGACTCCTGCCCTATGGGCCGGGCCGTTCTGCTTGCCTCACGCTACAGAAACAGGAGGTAGACTCCTGCCCTATGGGCCGTTCTGGCTGCCTCTCGCTACAGAAACAGTAGATGGACTCCTGCCCTATGGGCCGGGCCGTTCTGGCTGCCTCACGCTACAGAAACAGGAGATGGACTCCTGCCCTATGGGCCGGGCCGTTCTGGCTGCCTCACGCTACAGAAACAGGAGATAGACTCCCTGCCCTATGGGCCGGGCCGTTCTGGCTGCCTCACGCTACAGAAACAGGAGATGGACTCCTGCCCTATGGGCCGGGCCGTTCTGGCTGCCTCACGCTACAGAAACAGGAGATGGACTCCTGCCCTATGGGCCGGGCCGTTCTGCTTGCCTCACGCTACAGAAACAGGAGGTAGACTCCTGCCCTATGGGCCGTTCTGGCTGCCTCACGCTACAGAAACAGGAGGTGGACTCCTGCCCTATGGGCCGTTCTGGCTGCCTCACGCTACAGAAACAGGAGGTGGACTCCTGCCCTATGGGCCATTCTGGCTGCCTCTCGCTACAGAAACAGGAGATGGACTCCTGCCCTATGGGCCGGGCCGTTCTGGCTGCCTCACGCTACAGAAACAGGAGGTAGACTCCTGCCCTATGGGCCGGGCCGTTCTGGCTGCCTCACGCTACAAAAACAGGAGATGGACTCCTGCCCTATGGGCCGGGCCGTTCTGGCTGCCTCACGCTACAGAAACAGGAGTTGGACTCCTGCCCTATGGGCCGTCCTGGCTGCCTCACGCTACAGAAACAGGAGGTGGACTCCTGCCCTATGGGCCGTCCTGGCTGCCTCACGCTACAGAAACAGGAGGTAGACTCCTGCCCTATGGGCCGTTCTGGCTGCCTCACGCTACAGAAACAGGAGGTGGACTCCTGCCCTATGGGCCGTTCTGGCTGCCTCACGCTACAGAAACAGGAGGTGGACTCCTGCCCTATGGGCCATTCTGGCTGCCTCTCGCTACAGAAACAGGAGATGGACTCCTGCCCTATGGGCCGGGCCGTTCTGGCTGCCTCACGCTACAGAAACAGGAGGTAGACTCCTGCCCTATGGGCCGGGCCGTTCTGGCTGCCTCACGCTACAAAAACAGGAGATGGACTCCTGCCCTATGGGCCGGGCCGTTCTGGCTGCCTCACGCTACAGAAACAGGAGTTGGACTCCTGCCCTATGGGCCGTTCTGGCTGCCTCACGCTACAGAAACAGGAGATGGACACCTGCCCTATGGGCCGTCCTGGCTAGGACAATGCTTACTTGTAGTGAAACCAAACACTTTTGACAAAATGGTATTTTGACAGAAAAGGCTATTCGTTTCTGTCATCACCTGTCCGTGAGGTGGATCTCCAGGGAGGTGTCTTGTACTCTCTACCCGCCAAAGAGGCTCTGTCTCTGGGATGGGACTCATCTGAACCCTGGGTGTCTCATCCGTGACCTCAAACTTCACTCCCCTCAGTAGCCTAGCCTCCTGCTCCTCCAAACCTTTTAGAAACAAACAAACAAACAAACAAACTAGATCATTTAAATGTCGACCTGTTGTTCTTGATTGATGACATATTGCATGACAATAATGAATGTATGAACCTGTGGGTTTAAACAACAACGGCTCCAGAAGAAGGTCAGGAGCATGGAGCACGACCAGGGTTGTGGGTTCGATTCCCGCAGTCACCCATATGTAAAACGTATTCACAAATAACTCTAAATCTCTTTGGATAAAAGCGTCCGGTTAAATGGTGTATATTATTATAATAAGAAACTGTTTGGAGTTACATAAAGGTTGCCTAGTTACGTAAAGGTTACATAAAGGTTGCCTAGTTACATATAAAGGCTCCATAATGTTACAGATTGGAAGAGGAGGAAGGGGGTAACTTGATTTTCATGCTTCCTGAAGAACACGTTTGCACTACAGGTGCGGTAAATAACATTTGTTCAGAGGTAGAAAGTCGTTTTATAAAGGAGGTGGATTTGATGAATCCTCTCACGTTACAATGGGTTATACTGGTTTCTTCCCAAATCTCACCCTGTTCATTACACAGTGTACAAGCTTTACATGGTCATACCATGGCATCACGCCGTCTCTACCTCACACTAATACATCACAGGAAGTGTCTTCTAAAACCTAGCAGCACTTCCTGTCTCTAAAATACCTCCCGTTAACTCACAGGTGCGTCCCAATAATATCTCGTTCCTCTTTCTCTGAAGTGTGTCTTACCAAAGCTCCCACTGTGGTCCCTGTCCTTCAGTACTAACCTTAACCTTCCCACTGTTGTCCCTGTCCTTCAGTACTAACCTTCCTACTGTTGTCCCTGTCCTTCATTACTAACCTTCCCACTGTTGTCCCTGTCCTTCAGTACTAACCTTAACCTTCCCACTGTTGTCCCTGTCCTTCAGTACTAACCTTCCCACTGTTGTCCCTGTCCTTCATTACTAACCTTCCCACTGTTGTCCCTGTCCTTCAGTACTAACCTTCCCACTGTGGTCCCTGTCCTTCATTACTAACCTTCCCACTGTTGTCCCTGTCCTTCAGTACTAACCTTCCCACTGTGGTCCCTGTCCTTCAGTACTAACCTTCCCACTGTGGTCCCTGTCCTTCATTACTAATCTTCCCACTGTTGTCCCTGTCCTTCAGTACTAACCTTCCCACTGTTGTCCCTGTCCTTCAGTACTAACCTTAACCTTCCCACTGTTGTCCCTGTCCTTCAGTACTAACCTTAACCTTCCCACTGTTGTCCCTGTCCTTCAGTACTAACCTTAACCTTCCCACTGTGGTCCCTGTCCTTCATTACTAACCTTCCCACTGTTGTCCCTGTCCTTCAGTACTAACCTTCCCACTGTTGTCCCTGTCCTTCATTACTAACCTTCCCACTGTTGTCCCTGTCCTTCATTACTAACCTTCCCACTGTTGTCCCTGTCCTTCAGTACTAACCTTCCCACTGTTGTCCCTGTCCTTCAGTACTAACCTTCCCACTGTGGTCCCTGTCCTTCATTACTAACCTTCCCACTGTTGTCCCTGTCCTTCAGTACTAACCTTAACCTTCCCACTGTTGTCCCTGTCCTTCATTACTAACCTTCCCACTGTGGTCCCTGTCCTTCATTACTAACCTTAACCCTAACCTAGTGGGAGTTCCCACCATAAAGCATTGAATTAGTGGAGGCACGGGCTAGTGGAAGTTTCCACCATGCTTGTTCCCTTCATTCACCTCAATCCCTTTCAAATCAGTGAAGGGAAGTGACCAAGTACACACTTTTGGACGAAGGAGAGATAATTGGGACAGTGTGTTGGTCAGCATGCAGAGTTTACCTGATGCTGGATGAGGTACATCTCTTGTGTAGCAGTTCACCTCTTCTATAGGTGGTAAAGGACCTTGAGGTTGCCTGTAGGGATTGTGGGAGACTGCCTGGCCAGACCTGGGGATGCAAAAGCCACCTGTAGCTGGAGTGGGGCGTGGGCTCTCGACATGGCCCCTACACAGCTCCGGATCATCTGGTTAAACAGAGGCAAACGAAGGACAGGAAAAGTCTCTATTTTTTCAGGGAAATAATCATAGACATGCAAAGCCCGTCTATTTTCAGACTTTCTCCCCAACTGCCACGTTTCATGTTTCCCCCTTGTTACGCCTGTTACCTTTGACCTTTGGCTTGTCCTGCGTGTTACCTGTAAGCTGCTCCAGGTGGGTGGGGGCCACCTGGCGGTTCCAGGTAGACCTGAAGGGAGTCCAACCCTTGGTGGGGTGTCTGGGGTAGAAGGGCTTGATGGGAGGATAGTAAGTCTCATGACTGGAGGGGATAGGGAGGACATTGCCTTCTCCTTCCTCACGGAGCTGAAGGAAGAGAGACCAACACCATTATTAATGAGAATTATAATAGATGCATCATAACAAATACTACAACACCTTAGATATTTCCCAGTGTAGGAAAATAGCTTTAGCAATATGTTTAGCCTGTCTAGAGGTAAAAATGAACTATAGACAGAAAGCTGTTATATATGGGAGTGTCCTACCATAGTTAAAATATAGCTTGTTCCTGAATGGGCGTGTCCTACCATAGTTAAAATATAGCTTGTTCCTGAATGGGCGTGTCCTACCATAGTTAAACTATAGCTTGTTCCTGAATGGGCGTGTCCTACCATAGTTAAAATTTAGCTTGTTCCTGAATGGGCGTGTCCTGCCATAATTAAAATACAGCTTGTTCCTGAACGGGCGTGTCCTGCAATAGTTAAAATATAGCTTGTTCCTGAATGGGCGTGTCCTGCCATAGTTAAACTATAGCTTGTTCCTGAATGGGCGTGTCCTGCCATAGTTAAACTATAGCTTGTTCCTGAATGGGCGTGTCCTGCCACAGTTAAACTATAGCTTGTTCCTGAATGGGCGTGTTCTGCCATAGTTAAAATATAGCTTGTTCCTGAATGGGCGTGTCCTGCCACAGATAAACTATAACTTGTTCCTGAATGGGCGTGTCCTGCCACAGTTAAACTATAGCTTGTTCCTGAACGGGCGTGTCCTGCCACAGTTAAACTATAGCTTGTTCCTGAATGGGTGTGTCCTACCATAGTTAAAATATAGCTTGTTCCTGAATGGGCGTGTCCTACCATAGTTAAACTATAGCTTGTTCCTGAATGGGCGTGTCCTGCCATAGTTAAAATATAGCTTGTTCCTGAATGGGCGTGTCCTACCATAGTTAAAATATAGCTTGTTCCTGAATGGGCGTGTCCTGCAATAGTTAAAATTTAGCTTGTTCCTGAATGGGCGTGTCCTGCCATAGTTAAAATACAGCTTGTTCCTGAACGGGCGTGTCCTGCAATAGTTAAAATATAGCTTGTTCCTGAATGGGCGTGTCCTGCCATAGTTAAAATATAGCTTGTTCCTGAATGGGCGTGTCCTGCCATAGTTAAACTATAGCTTGTTCCTGAATGGGCGTGTCCTGCCACAGTTAAACTATAGCTTGTTCCTGAATGGGCGTGTCCTACCATAGTTAAACTATAGCTTGTTCCTGAATGGGCGTGTCCTACCATAGTTAAACTATAGCTTGTTCCTGAATGGGCGTGTCCTGCCACAGTTAAACTATAGCTTGTTTATATGGTTTATCCCAACGTACCATCCTTTCACTGATGACACAAAACAAATTGATGTTTTGAATGATAACTATCTTGTTTATATCATATGAGTTTATTTTTTGTGTTTTTTTAATCTACCCAGAGTTAGGAGATAAAGCCATTCACTGACAGGAGTCTACACACAGGTACACACAGGAGTCCCTCCACAGGTACACACAGGAGTCCCTCCACAGGTACACACAGGTGTCCCTCCACAGGTACACACAGGAGTCCCTCCACAGGTACACACAGGTGTCCCTCCACAGGTACACACAGGAGTCCCTCCACAGGTACACACAGGTGTCCCTCCACAGGTACACACAGGTGTCCCTCCACAGGTACACACAGGTGTCCCTCCACAGGTACACACAGGAGTCCCTTCACAGGTGCTATAACAGCCTCCACTCTTCTGGGAAGTCATTAATATGGAGTTGGTCCCCCCCTTTGCTGTTATAACAGCCTCCTCTCTTCTGGGAAGGCTTTCCACTAGATGTTGGTACATTGCTGCTATAACAGCCTCCACTCTTCTGGGAAGGCTTTCCACTAGATGTTGGAACATTGCTGCTATAACAGCCTCCACTCTTCTGGGAAGGCTTTCCACTAGATGTTGGAACATTGCTGCTATAACAGCCTCCACTCTTCTGGGAAGGCTTTCCACTAGATGTTGGAACATTGCTGCTATAACAGCCTCCACTCTTCTGGGAAGGCTTTCCACTAGATGTTGGAACATTGCTGCTATAACAGCCTCCACTCTTCTGGGAAGGCTTTCCACTAGATGTTGGAACATTGCTGCTATAACAGCCTCCACTCTTCAGGGAAGGCTTTCCACTAGATGTTGGAACATTGCTGCTATAACAGCCTCCACTCTTCTGGGAAGGCTTTCCACTAGATGTTGGAACATTGCTGCTATAACAGCCTCCACTCTTCTGGGAAGGCTTTCCACTAGATGTTGGATCATTGCTGCTATAACAGCCTCCACTCTTCTGGGAAGGCTTTCCACTAGATGTTGGAACATTGCTGCGGGGACTTGCTTCCATTCAGCCACAAGAGCATTAGTGAGGTCGGGCACTGATGTTGGGCGGTTAGGCCCTGGCTCGCAGTCAGCGTTACAATTCATCCCAAAGGTGTTTGATGGGGTTGAGGTCAGGGCTCTGTGCAGGCCAGTCAAGTTCTTCCACACTGATCTCAACAAACAATTTCTGTATGGACCTCGCTTTGTGCACGGGGGCATTGTCATGCTGAAACAGGAAAGGTCCTTCCCCCAACCTGTTGCCACAAAGTTGGAAGCACAGAATCGTCTAGAATGTCATTGTATGCTGTAGCGTTAAGATTTTCCTTCACTGGAACTAAGGGGCCCGAACCATGAAAAACAACCCCAGACCAGTATTCCTCCTCCACCAAACTTTACAGTTGACACTATGCATTGGGGCAGGTAGCGTTCTCCTGGCATCCGCCAAACCCAGATTCGTTCCGTCGCACTGCCAGATGGTGAAGCGTGATTCATCACTCCAGAGAACGCGTTTCCACTGCTCCAGAGTCCAATTGCAGCGAGTTTTACACCACTCCAGCTGACGCTTGGCATTGCGCATGGTGATCTTAGGCTTGTGTGATGCTGCTCGGCCATGGAAACCCATTTCATGAAGCTCATGATGAACAGTTCTTGTGCTGACGTTGCTTCCAGAAGCAGTTTGGAACTCGGTAGTGAGTGATGCAACCGAGGACAGACGATATTAACGTGCTATGTGCTTCACTCTTACGAAAAACGATTGCAGTTACAGTGCAGCATAACAGCATTACGCTGCAGTTATTCTGCAATTACTGCGTCCAAAATACCAGTCGACTGTAGTTACTACGCTTTTACTGCAGTTTCAAAACGGCAATTTTTTTTTTGGAAGGGCAGCTCTCGGCAGTCCCGTTCTGTAAGCTTGTGTAGCCTACCACTTGCGGCTGAACCGTTGTCGCTCCGAAACATTTTCACTTCACATTAACAGCCCTTACAGTTGAAAGGGGGGCAGCTCTAGTAGGGCAGAAATGTAAGGAACTGACTTGTTGGAAAGATGGCATCCTATGATGGTGACATGTTGAAAGTCACTGAGCTCTTTGATCAGTAAGGCCCATTCTACTGCCAATGTTTGTCTATGGAGATTGCATGGCTGTGTGCTCAATTTTATACACCTGTCAGGAAACGGTTATGGCTAAAATAGATCCACTAATCCACTAATTTGAAGGGGTGTCCACATACATTTGTATATATAATGTAGTGTAGTTTCTAAGTGCCACTGAATTGTTATTTAACTTGTCAGTAAAGGAATTCCGCTTAACAAGAAGCAGGGCTAAAAATCCATCACTAGGCAACTACAACTGTCAATCAAATTAAATTCTAGCTGCAGGCTGCGGCGCAAACAAATCCCCTCCTAAGAAAAGTACTTTGAAGTTCATTAAATACAATGACTTTACGAATACATTTAGTAGAAAGAAAACACATCTATCTACCCTACAATAAAAAATAAAAATAAATAAAGACTAAAAAAAAACAACAACACATCAACGAGCAACGTTTATTGTTGTCAGGGAAACAATACCGAACATTCTATGCCGGAGCAAAATTCGACTGAAAAGATACAGACGCTTCTTGATGCGGTACTTAAAAAAAATAATTGTCAAAAAAAAAAAAGGTTTATCAATTGCAGCTATCAACAAAACGCCGTCCTATGTATGAAAATTGGTAGTTTTTTTCTCCCCCTTGGGTCTCCTGGTTTCTCTCCTTCAGACCATTCATCACCTTTCGGATCCGAATCCAGTCAGGGATATGCGACCTCGACATTCCCGGAAGCCGTCGTATTCGGGTTGACACTTCCAGAAGGACTGATTTGCGGTCTGTCGTTCCCGTCTAGCGCCTTCATGCGCCAAGATATAACTAGACCAGTATAGCCAACCTGTAATCATAGGCTGTTGTTACTTTGTGTCTGTCACGCCCTGACCCGAGAGAGCCTTTTCTATGTCTCTATTTAGGTTGGGTCAGGGTGTGATTTGGGTGGGCATTCTATGTCCTTTTTTCTATGTTTTTGTATTTCTTTGTTTTGGCCTGGTGTGGCTCTCAATCAGGGACAGCTGTAAATCGTTGTCGCTGATTGGGAGTCATACTTAGGCAGCATGTTTTTCCTTTGGGTTTTGTGGGTAGTTAATTTCTGTTTTGTGAGGATACCTGACAGGACTGTTTGGCTGTCGTTTGGTTTTTTCTTTGTGAAGTGCCTTTTTTCATCCAAAATAAAAGATGAACAAACTCCACGCTGCACCTTGGTCCTCTTCTTCCAAACACAGCCGTTAGGTGTCTTTAAAAAAATCACAATGTTCATTATTGTTAAAAATGTAAATGTCCTTTCTTTTATAAGATTCAATTTGTTCTGCTATAAAACCTATATAATATTCTTGCCCATATGAACACATTTATGCGTTAGGCCATATAAAGAACAGCTTTGCATGACACAACAAGTGTCTCACAATATATAATAAAATATTCTTAAACAGAAAAAGGCAATAAGCTTCACAGTTTCCCCGGCGAAATAGGCCTACAAAAGAAAATCTACATATCTCTATGACGTTGAGCGCGGGGAGGGGTCTGTGTGCGGACTAGTACCTTCCACCAAAAGATTAGCTCTACAAAAACACACCTAATTGTCTGATTTAACCCTCATGGTGCAGATATAAACCTAAAGATTTGAGTACCATCCTCAGCATGTATAATCTCATCAGTTCTTTCAGGTGGGTCTCTTCTCCTTTCAGGTCTGTCAGTCTCGAGCTAGCCATTCCACATCAGCTATACTGTACACACAGATATCTCTAACCCACTACAACCATCAGCTATGTACACACAGATATCTCTAACCCACTACAACCATCAGCTATATACACACAGATATCTCTAACCCTGTCCCACTACGACCATCAGCTATATACACACAGATATCTCTAACCCACTACAACCATCAGCTATAAACACACAGATATCTTTAACCCTGTCCCACTACGACCATCAGCTATATACACACAGATATCTCTAACCCACTACAACCATCAGCTATATACACACAGATATCTCTAACCCACTACAACCATCGGCTATAAACACACAGATATCTCTAACCCACTACAACCATCAGCTATATACACACAGATATCTCTAACCCTGTCCCACTCCGACCATCAGCTATATACACACAGATATCTCTAACCCTGTCCGACTATCAGCTATAAACACACAGATATCTCTAACCCTGTCCGACCATCAGCTATATACACACAGATATCTCTAACCCACTACAACCATCAGCTATATACACACAGATATCTCTAACCCACTACAAGCATCAGCTATATACACACAGATATCTCTAACCCACTACAAGCATCAGCTATATACACACAGATATCTCTAACCCTGTCCCACTCCGACCATCAGCTATATACACACAGATATCTCTAACCCTGTCCCACTCCGACCATCAGCTATATACACACAGATATCTCTAACCCTGTCCCACTCCGACCATCAGCTATATACACACAGATATCTCTAACCCTGTCCGACCATCAGCTATATACACACAGATATCTCTAACCCTGTCCCACTACGACTATCAGCTATAAACACACAGATATCTCTAACCCTGTCCGACCATCAGCTATATACACACAGATATCTCTAACCCTGTCCCACTACGACCATCAGCTATATACACACAGATATCTCTAACCCTGTCCGACCATCAGCTATATACACACAGATATCTCTAACCCTGTCCCACTACGACTATCAGCTATAAACACACAGATATCTCTAACCCTGTCCGACCATCAGCTATATACACACAGATATCTCTAACCCTGTC
>NW_025547076.1:5000-67500 GCF_905237065.1 Salmo salar | reverse complement strand
CCAGATACTGTCCTCTAAGACAAGTCCTGCTCCAGATACTGTCCTCTAAGACAAATCCTGCTCCAGATACAGTCCTCTCAGACAAGTCCTGCTCCAGATACTGTCCTCTCAGACAAGTCCTGCTCCAGATACTGTCCTCTAAGACAAATCCTGCTCCAGATACAGTCCTCTCAGACAAGTCCTGCTCCAAATACTGTCCTCTCAGACAAGTCCTGCTCCAAATACGGTCCTCTCAGACAAATCCTGCTCCAGATACAGTCCTCTCAGACAAGTCCTGCTCCAGATACAGTCCTCTCAGACAAGTCCTGCTCCAGATACTGTCCTCTCAGACAAGTCCTGCTCCAGATAGGGTCCTCTCAGACAAGTCCTGCTCCAGATACTGTCCTCTAAGACAAGTCCTGCTCCAGATACAGTCCTCTCAGAAACAAAATCCTGCTCTTTCGTAGAAGAAAGATCCTCAGGAGTTCCATTCCCTGTCTCTATAAAACAAACAAAAAAAAGTATGTAATTTTACTAAAAAAAAATAACACTTAATTACACATTTCTCAAAGCATAAAAACTTAAAGGAAAAGTCTCTTTTACAGGAGCTTTTGTACATTAAAAAAATGAACTGAGTGAATTTGTTAACTGGTGAGTGTGAATCGTTAAAAAGCGAATAGCCTCTCTGTGTCTGTCTGTCCTTAGCTTAATGCTTGTGTTTGCCCGAGCTGCTGTTGCTAAGTGTTGCTATGTTCTCTAGAGTTTCTCTCCGTACAGGCAGAGCTCAGCCACTGCGTTTCTGTTGCCGTGGTTGCAACTCAGATATTACCCCCTTCACTTCCTGTCTGTCCAACAGCCCTAAACCCACCTTCACCCATCCTCAAACAAGGAACACGACAAAGGACAGACCCAGACAAAGTGTTGGGGGTTGCATCTGAAATGGCACCCTATTCCCTAGATAGTTCACTACTTGGTAGAGTCAGTATGAGTGTTAGAGGGTGCACCCTATTCCCTAGATAGTTCACTACTTGGTAGAGTCAGTATGAGTGTTAGGGGTGCACCCTATTCCCTAGATAGTTCACTACTTGGTAGAGTTAGTATGAGTGTTAGAGGGTGCACCCTATTCCCTAGATAGTTCACTACTTGGTAGAGTCAGTATGAGTGTGTGTGTAGAGTCAGAATGAGTGTGTGTGTAGAGTCAGAATGAGTGTGTGTGTGTAGAGTCAGAATGAGTGTGTGTGTAGAGTCAGTATGAGTGTGTGTGTAGAGTCAGAATGAGTGTTGGAGGTGCATCTGAAATGGCACCCTATTCCCTAGATAGTTCACTACTTGGAGCTCTAGTCATAAGAAGTGCTCTATGGAGAAAAGGAGGCCATTTTGTTGGATCTAGTTTCACGACAGGCAGATATCGCTGACCCTCAACACGGGGGCCCCACAGTGATGTGTATTTAGTCCCTGTTAACCCGCGACTACGGCCCGAGCATGACTCCAACACCATGATCCGAGTTTGCTGACAACACGACGGCGGGTCGAGAGCTTCGAGTTCCTCGGTGTTCAGATCACTAAGGATTATAAAATGGTCCACACACACGTTCACAGTCATGAAGAAAGCACGATAGCGCCTCTTCTCCCTCAGGAGGATGAAAGATTTTGGCACGGGACTTCAAATCCTAAAAACAGTTCTACAGCTGCACCATTGAGAGCATCTTGACTGGCTGCTTCACCGCCTGGTATGGCAACTGCACTGCCCTCTTTTAAAAAAAAATGTATTTCACCTTTATTTAACCAGGTAGGCTAGTTGAGAACAAGTTCTCATTTACAACTGCGACCTGACCAAGATAAAGCAAAGCAGTTGGACAACATGCAACAACACAGAGTTACACATGGAATAAACAAACACACAGTCAATAATACAGTAGAAAAATAAGTCTATATACAATGTGAGCAAATGAGGTGAGATAAGGGAGGTAAAGGCAAAAAAGGCCATGGTGGCAAAGTAAATACAATATAGCAAGTAAAACACTGGCCGCCCCCGTCTTTGTGATTTTTTCCTCTGTTTGCCGAAAAGGAGATTCCCGGTCGGAATATTATCGATTTTCTACGAGAAAAATGGCATAAAAATTGATTTTAAACAGCGGTTGACATGCTTCGAAGTACGGTAATGGAATATTTAGAATTTTTTTGTCACGAATTGCGCCATGTGCACGACCCTTCTTTACCATTCGGATAGTGTCTGGGACGCACGAACAAAACGTCGCTATTCGGATATAACGATGGATTATTTAGGACCAACCCAACATTTGTTATTGAAGTGGCAGTCCTGGGAGTGCATTCTGACGAAGACAACAAAAGGTAATCAAACTTTTATAATAGTAAATCTGATATTGGTGAAGGCTAAATTTGCCGGGTGTCTAAATAGCTAGCCCGTGATGGCTGGGCTATGTACTTAGAATATTGCAAAATGTGCTTTCACCAAAAAGCTATTTTAAAATCGGACATATCGAGTGCATAGAGGAGTTCTGTATCTATAATTCTTAAAATAATTGTTATGCTTTTTGTGAACGTTTATCGTGAGTAATTTAGTAAAATGTTAGCAAATTCCTCCGGAAGTTTGCGGGGGTATGCTAGTTCTGAACGTCACATGCTAATGTAAAAAGCTGTTTTTTGATATAAATATGAACTTGATTGAACAAAACATGCATGTATTGTATAACATAATGTCCTAGGTGTGTCATCTGATGAAGATCATCAAAGGTTAGTGCTGCATTTAGCTGTGGTTTGGGTTTATGTGACATTATATGCTAGCTTGAAAAATGTGTGTCTGATTATTTCTGGCTGGGTACTCTGCTGACATAATCTAATGTTTTGCTTTCGCTGTAAAGCCTTTTTGAAATCGGACAGTGTGGTTAGATAAAGGAGAGTCTTGTCTTTAAAATGCTGTGAAATAGTCATATGTTTGAAAAATTGAAGTTTTTGTATTTTTGAGGAATTTGTAATTCGCGCCACGCCTATCATTGGATATTGGAGCAGGTGTTCCGCTAGCGGCCTCCCCAGCTAGACAGGCCTCCCCAGCTAGACAGGCCTCCCCAGCTAGACAGGCCTCCCCAACCAGACAGGCCTCCCCAGCTAGACAGGCCTCCCCAGCTAGACAGGCCTCCCCAGCTAGACAGGCCTCCCCAACCAGACAGGCCTCCCCAACCAGACAGGCCTCCCCAACTAGACAGGCCTCCCCAGCTAGACAGGCCTCCCCAGCTAGACAGGCCTCCCCAGCTAGACAGGCCTCCCCAGCTACACAGGCCTCTCCAGCTAGACAGGCCTCCCCAGCTAGACAGGCCTCCCCAGCTACACAGGCCTCCCCAGCTACACAGGCCTCCCCAGCTACACAGGCCTCTCCAGCTAGACAGGCCTCCCCAGCTAGACAGGCTTCCCAAGCTAGACAGGCCTCTCCAGCTAGACAGGCCTCCCCAGCTAGACAGGCCTCTCCAGCTAGACAGGCCTCCCCAGCTAGACAGGCCTCCCCAGCTAGACAGGCCTCCCCAGCTAGGCAGGCCTCCCCAAGAAGACAGGCCTCCCCAACCAGACAGGCCTCCCCATCTAGACAGGCCTCCCCAAGAAGACAGGCCTCCCCAGCTAGACAGGCCTCTCCAGCTAGACAGGCCTCCCCAGCTAGACAGGCCTCCCCAGCTAGACAGGCCTCTCCAGCTAGACAGGCCTCCCCAGCTAGACAGGCCTCCCCAGCTAGACAGGCCTCCCCAGCTAGACAGTTCTCCCCAGCTAGACAGGCCTCCCCAGCCAGACAGGCCTCCCCAGCTAGACAGGCCTCCCCAGCTAGACAGGCCTCCCCAGCTAGACAGGCCTCCCCAGCTAGACAGGCCTCCCCAACCAGCCAGGCCTCCCCAGCTAGACAGGCCTCCCCAGCTAGACAGGCCTCCCCAACCAGACAGGCCTCCCCACCCAGACAGGCCTCCCCAGTTAGACAGGCCTCCCCAACCAGACAGGCCTCCCCAGCTACATAGGCCTCCCCAGCTACATAGGCCTCCCCAGCTAGACAGGCCTCCCCAACCAGACAGGCCTCCCCAGCTAGACAGGCCTCCCCAACCAGACAGGCCTCCCCAGCTAGACAGGCCTCCCCAGCTAGACAGGCCTCCCCAGCCAGCCAGGCCTCCCCAGCTAGACAGGCCTCCCCAGCTAGACAGGCCTCCCCAGCTACATAGGCCTCCCCAGCTACATAGGCCTCCCCAGCTAGACTGGCCTCCCCAGCTAGACTGGTCTCGCCAGCTAGACTGGCCTCGCCAGCTAGACAGGCCTCCCCAGCTAGACAGGCCTCCCCATCTAGACAGGCCTCCCCATCTAGACAGGCCTCCCCATCTAGACAGGCCTCCCCAGCTACATAGGCCTCCCCAGCTACATAGACCTCCCCAGCTAGACAGGCCTCCCCAGCTAGACAGGCCTCCCCAACCAGACAGGCCTCCCCAACCAGACAGGCCTCCCCAGCTAGACAGGCCTCCCCAGCTAGACAGGCCTCCCCATCTAGACAGGCCTCCCCAGCTAGACAGGCCTCCCCAGCTAGACAGGCCTCCCCAGCTAGACTGGCCTCCCCAACAAGACAGGCCTCCCCAACCAGACAGGCCTCCCCAGCTAGACAGGCCTCCCCAACCAGAGAGGCCTCCCCAGCTAGACAGGTCTCCCCAGCTAGACAGGCCTCCCCAGCCAGACAGGCCTCCCCAGCTAGACAGGCCTCCCCAAGAAGACAGGCCTCCCCAACCAGACAGGCCTCCCCATCTAGACAGGCCTCCCCAAGAAGACAGGCCTCCCCAGCTAGACAGGCCTCTCCAGCTAGACAGGCCTCCCCAGCTAGACAGGCCTCCCCAGCTAGACAGGCCTCTCCAGCTAGACAGGCCTCCCCAGCTAGACAGGCCTCCCCAGCTAGACAGGCCTCCCCAGCTAGACAGTTCTCCCCAGCTAGACAGGCCTCCCCAGCCAGACAGGCCTCCCCAGCTAGACAGGCCTCCCCAGCTAGACAGGCCTCCCCAGCTAGACAGGCCTCCCCAGCTAGACAGGCCTCCCCAACCAGCCAGGCCTCCCCAGCTAGACAGGCCTCCCCAGTTAGACAGGCCTCCCCAACCAGACAGGCCTCCCCAGCTACATAGGCCTCCCCAGCTACATAGGCCTCCCCAGCTAGACAGGCCTCCCCAACCAGACAGGCCTCCCCAGCTAGACAGGCCTCCCCAACCAGACAGGCCTCCCCAGCTAGACAGGCCTCCCCAGCTAGACAGGCCTCCCCAGCCAGCCAGGCCTCCCCAGCTAGACAGGCCTCCCCAGCTAGACAGGCCTCCCCAGCTACATAGGCCTCCCCCAGCTACATAGGCCTCCCCAGCTAGACTGGCCTCCCCAGCTAGACTGGTCTCGCCAGCTAGACTGGCCTCGCCAGCTAGACAGGCCTCCCCAGCTAGACAGGCCTCCCCATCTAGACAGGCCTCCCCATCTAGACAGGCCTCCCCATCTAGACAGGCCTCCCCAGCTACATAGGCCTCCCCAGCTACATAGACCTCCCCAGCTAGACAGGCCTCCCCAGCTAGACAGGCCTCCCCAACCAGACAGGCCTCCCCAACCAGACAGGCCTCCCCAGCTAGACAGGCCTCCCCAGCTAGACAGGCCTCCCCAACCAGACAGGCCTCCCCATCTAGACAGGCCTCCCCAGCTAGACAGGCCTCCCCAGCTAGACAGGCCTCCCCAGCTAGACTGGCCTCCCCAACAAGACAGGCCTCCCCAACCAGACAGGCCTCCCCAGCTAGACAGGCCTCCCCAACCAGAGAGGCCTCCCCAGCTAGACAGGTCTCCCCAGCTAGACAGGCCTCCCCAGCCAGACAGGCCTCCCCAGCTAGACAGGCCTCCCCAAGAAGACAGGCCTCCCCAACCAGACAGGCCTCAACATCTAGACAGGCCTCCCCAGCAAGACAGGCCTCCCCAGCTAGACAGGCCTCCACATCCCGACAGGCCTCCCCAACAAGACAGGCCTCCCCAGCTATACAGGCCTCCCCAGCTAGCCAGGCCTCCCCAGCTAGACAGGCCTCCCCAACCAGACAGGCCTCCCCAACCAGACAGGCCTCCCCAGCTATACAGGCCTCCCCAGCTAGCCAGGCCTCCCCAGCTAGACAGGCCTCCCCAGCTAGACTGGCCTCCCCAACAAGACAGGCCTCCCCAACCAGACAGGCCTCCCCAGCTAGCCAGGCCTCCCCAGCTAGACAGGTCTCCCCAGCTAGACAGGCCTCTCCAGCTAGACAGGCCTCCCCATCCAGACAGGCCTCCCCATCTAGACAGGCCTCCCCATCTAGACAGGCCTCCGCAAGAATACAGGCCTCCCCAGCTAGACAGGCCTCCCCAGCTAGACAGGCCTCCACAGCCCGACAGGCCTCCCCAACAAGACAGGCCTCCCCAGCTATACAGGCCTCCCCAGCTAGACAGGCCTCCCCAGCTAGACAGGCCTCCCCAACCAGACAGGCCTCCCCATCCAGACAGGCCTCCCCAGCTAGACAGGCCTCCCCAGCTAGACAGGCCTCTCCAGCTAGACAGGCCTCCCCAGCTAGACAGGCCTCCCCAACCAGACAGGCCTCCCCAGCTAGACAGGCCTCCCCAACCAGACAGGCCTCCCCAGCTAGACAGGCCTCTCCAGCTAGAAAGGCCTCCCCAGCTAGACAGGCCTCTCCAGCTAGACAGGCCTCCCCAACCAGACAGGCCTCCCCAGCTAGACAGGCCTCCCCAGCTAGACAGGCCTCCCCAGCTAGACAGGCCTCCCCAGCTACATAGGCCTCCCCAGCTTCATAGACCTCCCCAGCTAGACAGGCCTCCCCAACCAGACAGGCCTCCCCAACCAGACAGGCTTCCCCAGCTAGACAGGCCTCCCCAGCTAGACAGGCCTCCCCAGCCAGCCAGGCCTCCCCAGCTAGACAGGCCTCCCCAACCAGACAGGCCTCCCCAGCTAGACAGGCCTCCCCAGCTAGACAGGCCTCCCCAGTCGGGCCAGGCCTCCCCAGCTAGACAGGCCTCCCCAGCTAGACAGGCCTCCCCAGTCGGGCCAGGCCTCCCCAGCTAGACAGGCCTCCCCAGCTAGACAGGCCTCCCCAACCAGACAGGCCTCTCCAGCTAGACAGGCCTCCCCAGCTACACAGGCCTCCCCAGCTAGACAGGCCTCCCCAGCCAGCCAGGCCTCCCCAGCTAGACAGGCCTCCCCAGCTAGACAGGCCTCCCCAGCTACATAGGCCTCCCCCAGCTACATAGGCCTCCCCAGCTAGACTGGCCTCCCCAGCTAGACAGGCCTCCCCAGCTAGACAGGCCTCCCCAGCTAGACTGGCCTCGCCAGCTAGACTGGCCTCGCCAGCTAGACAGGCCTCCCCAGCTACATAGGCCTCCCCAGCTAGACAGGCCTCCCCATCTAGACAGGCCTCCCCAGCTACATAGGCCTCCCCAGCTACAAAGACCTCCCCAGCTAGACAGGCCTCCCCAGCTAGACAGGCCTCCCCAACCAGACAGGCCTCCCCAACCAGACAGGCCTCCCCAGCTAGACAGGCCTCCCCAGCTAGACAGGCCTCCCCAGCCAGCCAGGCCTCCCCAGCTAGACAGGCCTCCCCAGCTAGACAGGCCTCCCCAGCTACATAGGCCTCCCCAGCTAGACTGGCCTCCCCAGCTAGACTGGTCTCGCCAGCTAGACTGGCCTCGCCAGCTAGACAGGCCTCCCCAGCTAGACAGGCCTCCCCATCTAGACAGGCCTCCCCATCTAGACAGGCCTCCCCAGCTACATAGGCCTCCCCAGCTACATAGACCTCCCCAGCTAGACAGGCCTCCCCAGCTAGACAGGCCTCCCCAACCAGACAGGCCTCCCCAACCAGACAGGCCTCCCCAGCTAGACAGGCCTCCCCAGCTAGACAGGCCTCCCCAACCATACAGGCCTCCCCATCTAGACAGGCCTCCCCAGCTAGACAGGCCTCCCCAGCTAGACTGGCCTCCCCAACCAGACAGGCCTCCCCAACCAGACAGGCCTCCCCAGCTAGACAGGCCTCCCCAACCAGAGAGGCCTCCCCAGCTAGACAGGTCTCCCCAGCTAGACAGGCCTCCCCAGCTAGACAGGCCTCCCCAGCTAGACAGGCCTCCCCAAGAAGACAGGCCTCCCCAGCCAGACAGGCCTCCCCATCTAGACAGGCCTCCCCATCTAGACAGGCCTCCCCAAGAAGACAGGCCTCCCCAGCTAGACAGGCCTCCCCAGCTAGACAGGCCTCCCCAAGAAGACAGGCCTCCCCAACCAGACAGGCCTCCCCATCTAGACAGGCCTCCCCATCTAGACAGGCCTCCCCAAGAAGACAGGCCTCCCCAGCTAGACAGGCCTCCCCAGCTAGACAGGCCTCCACAGCCCGACAGGCCTCCCCAACAAGACAGGCCTCCCCAGCTATACAGGCCTCCCTAGCTAGACAGGCCTCCCCAGCTAGACAGGCCTCCCCAACCAGACAGGCCTCCCCAACCAGACAGGCCTCCCCAGCTAGACAGGCCTCCCCAGCTAGACAGGCCTCTCCAGCTAGACAGGCCTCTCCAGCTAGACAGGCCTCCCCCATCCAGACAGGCCTCCCCATCTAGACAGGCCTCCCCATCTAGACAGGCCTCCGCAAGAATACAGGCCTCCCCAGCTATACTGGCCTCCCCAGCTAGACAGGCCTCCACAGCCCGACAGGCCTCCCCAACAAGACAGGCCTCCCCAGCTATACAGGCCTCCACAGCTAGACAGGCCTCCCCAGCTAGACAGGCCTCCCCAACCAGACGGGCCTCCCCATCCAGACAGGCCTCCCCAGCTAGACAGGCCTCCCCAGCTAGACAGGCCTCTCCAGCTAGACAGGCCTCCCCAGCTAGACAGGCCTCCCCAACCAGACAGGCCTCCCCAGCTAGACAGGCCTCCCCAGCTAGACAGGCCTCCCCAGCTAGACAGGCCTCCCCAGCTAGGCAGGCCTCCCCAAGAAGACAGGCCTCCCCAACCAGACAGGCCTCCCCATCTAGACAGGCCTCCCCAAGAAGACAGGCCTCCCCAGCTAGACAGGCCTCTCCAGCTAGACAGGCCTCCCCAGCTAGACAGGCCTCCCCAGCTAGACAGGCCTCTCCAGCTAGACAGGCCTCCCCAGCTAGACAGGCCTCCCCAGCTAGACAGGCCTCCCCAGCTAGACAGTTCTCCCCAGCTAGACAGGCCTCCCCAGCCAGACAGGCCTCCCCAGCTAGACAGGCCTCCCCAGCTAGACAGGCCTCCCCAGCTAGACAGGCCTCCCCAACCAGCCAGGCCTCCCCAGCTAGACAGGCCTCCCCAGCTAGACAGGCCTCCCCAACCAGACAGGCCTCCCCAACCAGACAGGCCTCCCCAGTTAGACAGGCCTCCCCAACCAGACAGGCCTCCCCAGCTACATAGGCCTCCCCAGCTACATAGGCCTCCCCAGCTAGACAGGCCTCCCCAACCAGACAGGCCTCCCCAGCTAGACAGGCCTCCCCAACCAGACAGGCCTCCCCAGCTAGACAGGCCTCCCCAGCTAGACAGGCCTCCCCAGCCAGCCAGGCCTCCCCAGCTAGACAGGCCTCCCCAGCTAGACAGGCCTCCCCAGCTACATAGGCCTCCCCAGCTACATAGGCCTCCCCAGCTAGACTGGCCTCCCCAGCTAGACTGGTCTCGCCAGCTAGACTGGCCTCGCCAGCTAGACAGGCCTCCCCAGCTAGACAGGCCTCCCCATCTAGACAGGCCTCCCCATCTAGACAGGCCTCCCCATCTAGACAGGCCTCCCCAGCTACATAGGCCTCCCCAGCTACATAGACCTCCCCAGCTAGACAGGCCTCCCCAGCTAGACAGGCCTCCCCAACCAGACAGGCCTCCCCAACCAGACAGGCCTCCCCAGCTAGACAGGCCTCCCCAGCTAGACAGGCCTCCCCAACCAGACAGGCCTCCCCATCTAGACAGGCCTCCCCAGCTAGACAGGCCTCCCCAGCTAGACAGGCCTCCCCAGCTAGACTGGCCTCCCCAACAAGACAGGCCTCCCCAACCAGACAGGCCTCCCCAGCTAGACAGGCCTCCCCAACCAGAGAGGCCTCCCCAGCTAGACAGGTCTCCCCAGCTAGACAGGCCTCCCCAGCCAGACAGGCCTCCCCAGCTAGACAGGCCTCCCCAAGAAGACAGGCCTCCCCAACCAGACAGGCCTCCCCATCTAGACAGGCCTCCCCAGCAAGACAGGCCTCCCCAGCTAGACAGGCCTCCACATCCCGACAGGCCTCCCCAACAAGACAGGCCTCCCCAGCTATACAGGCCTCCCCAGCTAGCCAGGCCTCCCCAGCTAGACAGGCCTCCCCAACCAGACAGGCCTCCCCAACCAGACAGGCCTCCCCAGCTATACAGGCCTCCCCAGCTAGCCAGGCCTCCCCAGCTAGACAGGCCTCCCCAGCTAGACTGGCCTCCCCAACAAGACAGGCCTCCCCAACCAGACAGGCCTCCCCAGCTAGCCAGGCCTCCCCAGCTAGACAGGTCTCCCCAGCTAGACAGGCCTCTCCAGCTAGACAGGCCTCCCCATCCAGACAGGCCTCCCCATCTAGACAGGCCTCCCCATCTAGACAGGCCTCCGCAAGAATACAGGCCTCCCCAGCTAGACAGGCCTCCCCAGCTAGACAGGCCTCCCCAGCTAGACAGGCCTCCACAGCCCGACAGGCCTCCCCAACAAGACAGGCCTCCCCAGCTATACAGGCCTCCCCAGCTAGACAGGCCTCCCCAGCTAGACAGGCCTCCCCAACAAGACAGGCCTCCCCATCCAGACAGGCCTCCCCAGCTAGACAGGCCTCCCCAGCTAGACAGGCCTCTCCAGCTAGACAGGCCTCCCCAGCTAGACAGGCCTCCCCAACCAGACAGGCCTCCCCAGCTAGACAGGCCTCCCCAACCAGACAGGCCTCCCCAGCTAGACAGGCCTCTCCAGCTAGACAGGCCTCCCCAGCTAGACAGGCCTCTCCAGCTAGACAGGCCTCCCCAACCAGACAGGCCTCCCCAGCTAGACAGGCCTCCCCAGCTAGACAGGCCTCCCCAGCTAGACAGGCCTCCCCAGCTACATAGGCCTCCCCAGCTACATAGACCTCCCCAGCTAGACAGGCCTCCCCAACCAGACAGGCCTCCCCAACCAGACAGGCTTCCCCAGCTAGACAGGCCTCCCCAGCTAGACAGGCCTCCCCAGCCAGCCAGGCCTCCCCAGCTAGACAGGCCTCCCCAACCAGACAGGCCTCCCCAGCTAGACAGGCCTCCCCAGCTAGACAGGCCTCCCCAGTCGGGCCAGGCCTCCCCAGCTAGACAGGCCTCCCCAGCTAGACAGGCCTCCCCAGTCGGGCCAGGCCTCCCCAGCTAGACAGGCCTCCCCAGCTAGACAGGCCTCCCCAACCAGACAGGCCTCTCCAGCTAGACAGGCCTCCCCAGCTACACAGGCCTCCCCAGCTAGACAGGCCTCCCCAGCCAGCCAGGCCTCCCCAGCTAGACAGGCCTCCCCAGCTAGACAGGCCTCCCCAGCTACATAGGCCTCCCCAGCTACATAGGCCTCCCCAGCTAGACTGGCCTCCCCAGCTAGACAGGCCTCCCCAGCTAGACAGGCCTCCCCAGCTAGACTGGCCTCGCCAGCTAGACTGGCCTCGCCAGCTAGACAGGCCTCCCCAGCTACATAGGCCTCCCCAGCTAGACAGGCCTCCCCATCTAGACAGGCCTCCCCAGCTACATAGGCCTCCCCAGCTACAAAGACCTCCCCAGCTAGACAGGCCTCCCCAGCTAGACAGGCCTCCCCAACCAGACAGGCCTCCCCAACCAGACAGGCCTCCCCAGCTAGACAGGCCTCCCCAGCTAGACAGGCCTCCCCAGCCAGCCAGGCCTCCCCAGCTAGACAGGCCTCCCCAGCTAGACAGGCCTCCCCAGCTACATAGGCCTCCCCAGCTAGACTGGCCTCCCCAGCTAGACTGGTCTCGCCAGCTAGACTGGCCTCGCCAGCTAGACAGGCCTCCCCAGCTAGACAGGCCTCCCCATCTAGACAGGCCTCCCCAGCTACATAGGCCTCCCCAGCTACATAGACCTCCCCAGCTAGACAGGCCTCCCCAGCTAGACAGGCCTCCCCAACCAGACAGGCCTCCCCAACCAGACAGGCCTCCCCAGCTAGACAGGCCTCCCCAGCTAGACAGGCCTCCCCAACCAGACAGGCCTCCCCATCTAGACAGGCCTCCCCAGCTAGACAGGCCTCCCCAGCTAGACTGGCCTCCCCAACCAGACAGGCCTCCCCAACCAGACAGGCCTCCCCAGCTAGACAGGCCTCCCCAACCAGAGAGGCCTCCCCAGCTAGACAGGTCTCCCCAGCTAGACAGGCCTCCCCAGCTAGACAGGCCTCCCCAGCTAGACAGGCCTCCCCAAGAAGACAGGCCTCCCCAGCCAGACAGGCCTCCCCATCTAGACAGGCCTCCCCATCTAGACAGGCCTCCCCAAGAAGACAGGCCTCCCCAGCTAGACAGGCCTCCCCAGCTAGACAGGCCTCCCCAAGAAGACAGGCCTCCCCAACCAGACAGGCCTCCCCATCTAGACAGGCCTCCCCATCTAGACAGGCCTCCCCAAGAAGACAGGCCTCCCCAGCTAGACAGGCCTCCCCAGCTAGACAGGCCTCCACAGCCCGACAGGCCTCCCCAACAAGACAGGCCTCCCCAGCTATACAGGCCTCCCTAGCTAGACAGGCCTCCCCAGCTAGACAGGCCTCCCCAACCAGACAGGCCTCCCCAACCAGACAGGCCTCCCCAGCTAGACAGGCCTCCCCAGCTAGACAGGCCTCTCCAGCTAGACAGGCCTCTCCAGCTAGACAGGCCTCCCCATCCAGACAGGCCTCCCCATCTAGACAGGCCTCCCCATCTAGACAGGCCTCCGCAAGAATACAGGCCTCCCCAGCTATACTGGCCTCCCCAGCTAGACAGGCCTCCACAGCCCGACAGGCCTCCCCAACAAGACAGGCCTCCCCAGCTATACAGGCCTCCACAGCTAGACAGGCCTCCCCAGCTAGACAGGCCTCCCCAACCAGACGGGCCTCCCCATCCAGACAGGCCTCCCCAGCTAGACAGGCCTCCCCAGCTAGACAGGCCTCTCCAGCTAGACAGGCCTCCCCAGCTAGACAGGCCTCCCCAACCAGACAGGCCTCCCCAGCTACATAGACCTCCCCAGCTAGACAGGCCTCCCCAGCTAGACAGGCCTCTCCAGCTAGACAGGCCTCCCCAGCTAGACAGGCCTCCCCAACCAGACAGGCCTCCCCAGCTAGACAGGCCTCCCCAACCAGACAGGCCTCCCCAGCTAGACAGGCCTCTCCAGCTAGACAGGCCTCCCCAGCTAGACAGGCCTCTCCAGCTAGACAGGCCTCCCCAACCAGACAGGCCTCCCCAGCTAGACAGGCCTCCCCAGCTAGACAGGCCTCCCCAGCTAGACAGGCCTCCCCAGCTACATAGGCCTCCCCAGCTACATAGACCTCCCCAGCTAGACAGGCCTCCCCAACCAGACAGGCCTCCCCAACCAGACAGGCTTCCCCAGCTAGACAGGCCTCCCCAGCTACACAGGCCTCCCCAGCTAGACAGGCCTCCCCAGCTACACAGGCCTCCCCATCTAGACAGGCCTCCCCATCTAGACAGGCCTCCGCAAGAATACAGGCCTCCCCAGCTAGACAGGCCTCCCCAGCTAGACAGGCCTCCACAGCCCGACAGGCCTCCCCAACAAGACAGGCCTCCCCAGCTATACAGGCCTCCCCAGCTAGACAGGCCTCCCCAGCTAGACAGGCCTCCCCAACCAGACAGGCCTCCCCATCCAGACAGGCCTCCCCAGCTAGACAGGCCTCCCCAGCTAGACAGGCCTCTCAAGCTAGACAGGCCTCCCCAGCTAGACAGGCCTCTCAAGCTAGACAGGCCTCCCCAGCTAGACAGGCCTCCCCAACCAGACAGGCCTCCCCAGCTAGACAGGCCTCCCCAACCAGACAGGCCTCCCCAGCTAGACAGGCCTCTCCAGCTAGACAGGCCTCCCCAGCTAGACAGGCCTCTCCAGCTAGACAGGCCTCCCCAACCAGACAGGCCTCCCCAGCTAGACAGGCCTCCCCAGCTAGACAGGCCTCCCCAGCTAGACAGGCCTCCCCATCTAGACAGGCCTCCCCAGCTACATAGGCCTCCCCAGCTACATAGACCTCCCCAGCTAGACAGGCCTCCCCAACCAGACAGGCCTCCCCAACCAGACAGGCTTCCCCAGCTAGACAGGCCTCCCCAGCTAGACAGGCCTCCCCAGCTAGACAGGCCTCTCCAGCTAGACAGGCCTCCCCAGCTAGACAGGCCTCCCCAACCAGACAGGCCTCCCCAGCTAGACAGGCCTCCCCAACCAGACAGGCCTCCCCAGCTAGACAGGCCTCTCCAGCTAGACAGGCCTCCCCAGCTAGACAGGCCTCTCCAGCTAGACAGGCCTCCCCAACCAGACAGGCCTCCCCAGCTAGACAGGCCTCCCCAGCTAGACAGGCCTCCCCAGCTAGACAGGCCTCCCCAGCTACATAGGCCTCCCCAGCTACATAGACCTCCCCAGCTAGACAGGCCTCCCCAACCAGACAGGCCTCCCCAACCAGACAGGCTTCCCCAGCTAGACAGGCCTCCCCAGCTACACAGGCCTCCCCAGCTAGACAGGCCTCCCCAGCTACACAGGCCTCCCCAGTCAGCCAGGCCTCCCCAGCTAGACAGGCCTCCCCAACCAGACAGGCCTCCCCAGCTAGACAGGCCTCCGCAAGAATACAGGCCTCCCCAGCTAGACAGGCCTCCCCAGCTAGACAGGCCTCCACAGCCCGACAGGCCTCCCCAACAAGACAGGCCTCCCCAGCTATACAGGCCTCCCCAGCTAGACAGGCCTCCCCAGCTAGACAGGCCTCCCCAACCAGACAGGCCTCCCCATCCAGACAGGCCTCCCCAGCTAGACAGGCCTCCCCAGCTAGACAGGCCTCTCAAGCTAGACAGGCCTCCCCAGCTAGACAGGCCTCTCAAGCTAGACAGGCCTCCCCAGCTAGACAGGCCTCCCCAACCAGACAGGCCTCCCCAGCTAGACAGGCCTCCCCAACCAGACAGGCCTCCCCAGCTAGACAGGCCTCTCCAGCTAGACAGGCCTCCCCAGCTAGACAGGCCTCTCCAGCTAGACAGGCCTCCCCAACCAGACAGGCCTCCCCAGCTAGACAGGCCTCCCCAGCTAGACAGGCCTCCCCATCTAGACAGGCCTCCCCAGCTACATAGGCCTCCCCAGCTACATAGACCTCCCCAGCTAGACAGGCCTCCCCAACCAGACAGGCCTCCCCAACCAGACAGGCTTCCCCAGCTAGACAGGCCTCCCCAGCTAGACAGGCCTCCCCAGCTAGACAGGCCTCTCCAGCTAGACAGGCCTCCCCAGCTAGACAGGCCTCCCCAACCAGACAGGCCTCCCCAGCTAGACAGGCCTCCCCAACCAGACAGGCCTCCCCAGCTAGACAGGCCTCGCCAGCTAGACAGGCCTCCCCAGCTAGACAGGCCTCTCCAGCTAGACAGGCCTCCCCAGCCAGACAGGCCTCCCCCAGCTAGACAGGCCTCCCCAGCTAGACAGGCCTCCCCAGCTAGACAGGCCTCCCCAGCTACATAGGCCTCCCCAGCTACATAGACCTCCCCAGCTAGACAGGCCTCCCCAGCTAGACAGGCCTCCCCAACCAGACAGGCCTCCCCATCCAGACAGGCCTCCCCAGCTAGACAGGCCTCCCCAGCTAGACAGGCCTCTCAAGCTAGACAGGCCTCCCCAGCTAGACAGGCCTCTCAAGCTAGACAGGCCTCCCCAGCTAGACAGGCCTCCCCAACCAGACAGGCCTCCCCAGCTAGACAGGCCTCCCCAACCAGACAGGCCTCCCCAGCTAGACAGGCCTCTCCAGCTAGACAGGCCTCCCCAGCTAGACAGGCCTCTCCAGCTAGACAGGCCTCCCCAACCAGACAGGCCTCCCCAGCTAGACAGGCCTCCCCAGCTAGACAGGCCTCCCCATCTAGACAGGCCTCCCCAGCTACATAGGCCTCCCCAGCTACATAGACCTCCCCAGCTAGACAGGCCTCCCCAACCAGACAGGCCTCCCCAACCAGACAGGCTTCCCCAGCTAGACAGGCCTCCCCAGCTAGACAGGCCTCCCCAGCTAGACAGGCCTCTCCAGCTAGACAGGCCTCCCCAGCTAGACAGGCCTCCCCAACCAGACAGGCCTCCCCAGCTAGACAGGCCTCCCCAACCAGACAGGCCTCCCCAGCTAGACAGGCCTCTCCAGCTAGACAGGCCTCCCCAGCTAGACAGGCCTCTCCAGCTAGACAGGCCTCCCCAACCAGACAGGCCTCCCCAGCTAGACAGGCCTCCCCAGCTAGACAGGCCTCCCCAGCTAGACAGGCCTCCCCAGCTACATAGGCCTCCCCAGCTACATAGACCTCCCCAGCTAGACAGGCCTCCCCAACCAGACAGGCCTCCCCAACCAGACAGGCTTCCCCAGCTAGACAGGCCTCCCCAGCTACACAGGCCTCCCCAGCTAGACAGGCCTCCCCAGCTACACAGGCCTCCCCAGTCAGCCAGGCCTCCCCAGCTAGACAGGCCTCCCCAACCAGACAGGCCTCCCCAGCTAGACAGGCCTCCCCAGTTAGACCGGCCTCCCCAACCAGACAGGCCTCCCCAGCTAGACAGGCCTCCCCAGCTAGACAGGCCTCCCCAGCTAGACAGGTCTCCCCAGCTACATAGGCCTCCCCAGCTACATAGGCCTCCCCAGCTAGACTGGCCTCCCCAGCTAGACAGGCCTCCCCAGCTAGACAGGCCTCCCCAGCTAGACTGGCCTCGCCAGCTAGACTGGCCTCGCCAGCTAGACAGGCCTCCCCAGCTAGACACGCCTCCCCATCTAGACAGGCCTCCCCATCTAGACAGGCCTCCCCAGCTACATAGGCCTCCCCAGCTACATAGACCTCCCCAGCTAGACAGGCCTCCCCAGCTAGACAGGCCTCCCCAACCAGACAGGCCTCCCCAACCAGACAGGCCTCCCCAGCTAGACAGGCCTCCCCAGCTAGACAGGCCTCCCCAGCCAGCCAGGCCTCCCCAGCTAGACAGGCCTCCCCCAGCTAGACAGGCCTCCCCAGCTACATAGGCCTCCCCAGCTAGACTGGCCTCCCCAGCTAGACAGGCCTCCCCAGCCAGACAGGCCTCCCCAGCTAGACAGGCCTCCCCATCTAGACAGGCCTCCCCATCTAGACAGGCCTCCCCAGCTACACAGGCCTCCCCAGCTACACAGGCCTCCCCAGCCAGACAGGCCTCCCCAGCTAGACAGGCCTCCCCAACCAGACAGGCCTCCCCAACCAGACAGGCCTCCCCAGCTAGACAGGCCTCCCCAGCAGACAGGCCTCCCCAGCCAGACAGGCCTCCCCAGCTAGACAGGCCTCCCCAGCCAGACAGGCCTCCCCAGCTAGACAGGCCTCCCCAACCAGACAGGCCTCCCCAGCCAGACAGGCCTCCCCAGCTAGACAGGCCTCCCAGCCAGACAGGCCTCCCCAGCTAGACAGGCCTCCCCAGCTAGACAGGCCTCCCCAGCCAGACAGGCCTCCCCAACCAGACAGGCCTCCCCAAGCTAGACAGGCCTCCCCAGCTAGACAGGCCTCCCCAGCTAGACAGGCCTCTCCAGCTAGACAGGCCTCTCCAGCTAGACAGGCCTCTCCAGCTAGACAGGCCTCCCCATCCCCACGACAGGCCTCCCCATCTAGACAGGCCTCCCCATCTAGACAGGCCTCCCGCAAGAACACAGGCCTCCCCAGCTAGACAGGCCTCCCCAGCTACACAGGCCTCCCCATCTAGACAGGCCTCCCCATCTAGACAGGCCTCCGCAAGAATACAGGCCTCCCCAGCTAGACAGGCCTCCCCAGCTAGACAGGCCTCCACAGCCCGACAGGCCTCCCCAACAAGACAGGCCTCCCCAGCTATACAGGCCTCCCCAGCTAGACAGGCCTCCCCAGCTAGACAGGCCTCCCCAACCAGACAGGCCTCCCCATCCAGACAGGCCTCCCCAGCTAGACAGGCCTCCCCAGCTAGACAGGCCTCTCAAGCTAGACAGGCCTCCCCAGCTAGACAGGCCTCCCCAACCAGACAGGCCTCCCCAGCTAGACAGGCCTCCCCAACCAGACAGGCCTCCCCAGCTAGACAGGCCTCTCCAGCTAGACAGGCCTCCCCAGCTAGACAGGCCTCTCCAGCTAGACAGGCCTCCCCAACCAGACAGGCCTCCCCAGCTAGACAGGCCTCCCCAGCTAGACAGGCCTCCCCAGCTAGACAGGCCTCCCCATCTAGACAGGCCTCCCCAGCTACATAGGCCTCCCCAGCTACATAGACCTCCCCAGCTAGACAGGCCTCCCCAACCAGACAGGCCTCCCCAACCAGACAGGCTTCCCCAGCTAGACAGGCCTCCCCAGCTAGACAGGCCTCCCCAGCTAGACAGGCCTCCCCAGCTAGACAGGCCTCCCCAGTCAGCCAGGCCTCCCCAGCTAGACAGGCCTCCCCAACCAGACAGGCATCCCCAGCTAGACAGGCCTCCCCAGCTAGACAGGCCTCCCCAGTTAGACCGGCCTCCCCAACCAGACAGGCCTCCCCAGCTAGACAGGCCTCCCCAGTTAGACCGGCCTCCCCAACCAGACAGGCCTCCCCAGCTAGACAGGCCTCCCCAGCTAGACAGGCCTCCACAGTCAGCCAGGCCTCCCCAACCAGACAGGCCTCCCCAGCTAGACAGGCCTCGCCAGCTAGACAGGCCTCCCCAGCCAGACAGGCCTCCCCATCTAGACAGGCCTCCCCAGCTAGACAGGCCTCCCCAGCTACATAGGCCTCCCCAGCTACATAGACCTCCCCAGCTAGACAGGCCTCCCCAACCAGACAGGCCTCCCCAACCAGACAGGCTTCCCCAGCTAGACAGGCCTCCCCAGCTACACAGGCCTCCCCAGCTAGACAGGCCTCCCCAGCTACACAGGCCTCCCCATCTAGACAGGCCTCCCCATCTAGACAGGCCTCCGCAAGAATACAGGCCTCCCCAGCTAGACAGGCCTCCCCAGCTAGACAGGCCTCCACAGCCCGACAGGCCTCCCCAACAAGACAGGCCTCCCCAGCTATACAGGCCTCCCCAGCTAGACAGGCCTCCCCAGCTAGACAGGCCTCCCCAACCAGACAGGCCTCCCCATCCAGACAGGCCTCCCCAGCTAGACAGGCCTCCCCAGCTAGACAGGCCTCTCAAGCTAGACAGGCCTCCCCAGCTAGACAGGCCTCTCAAGCTAGACAGGCCTCCCCAGCTAGACAGGCCTCCCCAACCAGACAGGCCTCCCCAGCTAGACAGGCCTCCCCAACCAGACAGGCCTCCCCAGCTAGACAGGCCTCTCCAGCTAGACAGGCCTCCCCAGCTAGACAGGCCTCTCCAGCTAGACAGGCCTCCCCAACCAGACAGGCCTCCCCAGCTAGACAGGCCTCCCCCAGCTAGACAGGCCTCCCCAGCTAGACAGGCCTCCCCATCTAGACAGGCCTCCCCAGCTACATAGGCCTCCCCAGCTACATAGACCTCCCCAGCTAGACAGGCCTCCCCAACCAGACAGGCCTCCCCAACCAGACAGGCTTCCCCAGCTAGACAGGCCTCCCCAGCTAGACAGGCCTCCCCAGCTAGACAGGCCTCTCCAGCTAGACAGGCCTCCCCAGCTAGACAGGCCTCCCCAACCAGACAGGCCTCCCCAGCTAGACAGGCCTCCCCAACCAGACAGGCCTCCCCAGCTAGACAGGCCTCTCCAGCTAGACAGGCCTCCCCAGCTAGACAGGCCTCTCCAGCTAGACAGGCCTCCCCAACCAGACAGGCCTCCCCAGCTAGACAGGCCTCCCCAGCTAGACAGGCCTCCCCAGCTAGACAGGCCTCCCCAGCTACATAGGCCTCCCCAGCTACATAGACCTCCCCAGCTAGACAGGCCTCCCCAACCAGACAGGCCTCCCCAACCAGACAGGCTTCCCCAGCTAGACAGGCCTCCCCAGCTACACAGGCCTCCCCAGCTAGACAGGCCTCCCCAGCTACACAGGCCTCCCCAGTCAGCCAGGCCTCCCCAGCTAGACAGGCCTCCCCAACCAGACAGGCCTCCCCAGCTAGACAGGCCTCCGCAAGAATACAGGCCTCCCCAGCTAGACAGGCCTCCCCAGCTAGACAGGCCTCCACAGCCCGACAGGCCTCCCCAACAAGACAGGCCTCCCCAGCTATACAGGCCTCCCCAGCTAGACAGGCCTCCCCAGCTAGACAGGCCTCCCCAACCAGACAGGCCTCCCCATCCAGACAGGCCTCCCCAGCTAGACAGGCCTCCCCAGCTAGACAGGCCTCTCAAGCTAGACAGGCCTCCCCAGCTAGACAGGCCTCTCAAGCTAGACAGGCCTCCCCAGCTAGACAGGCCTCCCCAACCAGACAGGCCTCCCCAGCTAGACAGGCCTCCCCAACCAGACAGGCCTCCCCAGCTAGACAGGCCTCTCCAGCTAGACAGGCCTCCCCAGCTAGACAGGCCTCTCCAGCTAGACAGGCCTCCCCAACCAGACAGGCCTCCCCAGCTAGACAGGCCTCCCCAGCTAGACAGGCCTCCCCATCTAGACAGGCCTCCCCAGCTACATAGGCCTCCCCAGCTACATAGACCTCCCCAGCTAGACAGGCCTCCCCAACCAGACAGGCCTCCCCAACCAGACAGGCTTCCCCAGCTAGACAGGCCTCCCCAGCTAGACAGGCCTCCCCAGCTAGACAGGCCTCTCCAGCTAGACAGGCCTCCCCAGCTAGACAGGCCTCCCCAACCAGACAGGCCTCCCCAGCTAGACAGGCCTCCCCAACCAGACAGGCCTCCCCAGCTAGACAGGCCTCTCCAGCTAGACAGGCCTCCCCAGCTAGACAGGCCTCTCCAGCTAGACAGGCCTCCCCAACCAGACAGGCCTCCCCAGCTAGACAGGCCTCCCCAGCTAGACAGGCCTCCCCAGCTAGACAGGCCTCCCCAGCTACATAGGCCTCCCCCAGCTACATAGACCTCCCCAGCTAGACAGGCCTCCCCAGCTAGACAGGCCTCCCCAACCAGACAGGCCTCCCCATCCAGACAGGCCTCCCCAGCTAGACAGGCCTCCCCAGCTAGACAGGCCTCTCCAAGCTAGACAGGCCTCCCCAGCTAGACAGGCCTCTCAAGCTAGACAGGCCTCCCCAGCTAGACAGGCCTCCCCAACCAGACAGGCCTCCCCAGCTAGACAGGCCTCCCCAACCAGACAGGCCTCCCCAGCTAGACAGGCCTCTCCAGCTAGACAGGCCTCCCCAGCTAGACAGGCCTCTCCAGCTAGACAGGCCTCCCCAACCAGACAGGCCTCCCCAGCTAGACAGGCCTCCCCAGCTAGACAGGCCTCCCCATCTAGACAGGCCTCCCCAGCTACATAGGCCTCCCCAGCTACATAGACCTCCCCAGCTAGACAGGCCTCCCCAACCAGACAGGCCTCCCCAACCAGACAGGCTTCCCCAGCTAGACAGGCCTCCCCAGCTAGACAGGCCTCCCCAGCTAGACAGGCCTCTCCAGCTAGACAGGCCTCCCCAGCTAGACAGGCCTCCCCAACCAGACAGGCCTCCCCAGCTAGACAGGCCTCCCCAACCAGACAGGCCTCCCCAGCTAGACAGGCCTCTCCAGCTAGACAGGCCTCCCCAGCTAGACAGGCCTCTCCAGCTAGACAGGCCTCCCCAACCAGACAGGCCTCCCCAGCTAGACAGGCCTCCCCAGCTAGACAGGCCTCCCCAGCTAGACAGGCCTCCCCAGCTACATAGGCCTCCCCAGCTACATAGACCTCCCCAGCTAGACAGGCCTCCCCAACCAGACAGGCCTCCCCAACCAGACAGGCTTCCCCAGCTAGACAGGCCTCCCCAGCTACACAGGCCTCCCCAGCTAGACAGGCCTCCCCAGCTACACAGGCCTCCCCAGTCAGCCAGGCCTCCCCAGCTAGACAGGCCTCCCCAACCAGACAGGCCTCCCCAGCTAGACAGGCCTCCCCAGTTAGACCGGCCTCCCCAACCAGACAGGCCTCCCCAGCTAGACAGGCCTCCCCAGCTAGACAGGCCTCCCCAGCTAGACAGGTCTCCCCAGCTACATAGGCCTCCCCCAGCTACATAGGCCTCCCCAGCTAGACTGGCCTCCCCAGCTAGACAGGCCTCCCCAGCTAGACAGGCCTCCCCAGCTAGACTGGCCTCGCCAGCTAGACTGGCCTCGCCAGCTAGACAGGCCTCCCCAGCTAGACACGCCTCCCCATCTAGACAGGCCTCCCCATCTAGACAGGCCTCCCCAGCTACATAGGCCTCCCCAGCTACATAGACCTCCCCAGCTAGACAGGCCTCCCCAGCTAGACAGGCCTCCCCAACCAGACAGGCCTCCCCAACCAGACAGGCCTCCCCAGCTAGACAGGCCTCCCCAGCTAGACAGGCCTCCCCAGCCAGCCAGGCCTCCCCAGCTAGACAGGCCTCCCCAGCTAGACAGGCCTCCCCAGCTACATAGGCCTCCCCAGCTAGACTGGCCTCCCCAGTTAGACTGGTCTCGCCAGCTAGACAGGCCTCCCCAGCTAGACAGGCCTCCCCATCTAGACAGGCCTCCCCATCTAGACAGGCCTCCCCAGCTACATAGGCCTCCCCAGCTACATAGACCTCCCCAGCTAGACAGGCCTCCCCAGCTAGACAGGCCTCCCCAACCAGACAGGCCTCCCCAACCAGACAGGCCTCCCCAGCTAGACAGGCCTCCCCAGCTAGACAGGCCTCCCCAACCAGACAGGCCTCCCCATCTAGACAGGCCTCCCCAGCTAGACAGGCCTCCCCAGCTAGACTGGCCTCCCCAACCAGACAGGCCTCCCCAACCAGACAGGCCTCCCCAGCTAGACAGGCCTCCCCAACCAGACAGGCCTCCCCAGCTAGACAGGCCTCCCCAAGAAGACAGGCCTCCCCAAGAAGACAGGCCTCCCCAGCCAGACAGGCCTCCCCAGCTAGACAGGCCTCCCCAGCCAGACAGGCCTCCCCAGCTAGACAGGCCTCCCCAAGAAGACAGGCCTCCCCAGCTAGACAGGCCTCCCCAGCTAGACAGGCCTCCACAGCCCGACAGGCCTCCCCAGCTATACAGGCCTCCCTAGCTAGACAGGCCTCCCCAGCTAGACAGGCCTCCCCAACCAGACAGGCCTCCCCAACCAGACAGGCCTCCCAAGCTAGACAGGCCTCCCCAGCTAGACAGGCCTCTCCAGCTAGACAGGCCTCTCCAGCTAGACAGGCCTCTCCAGCTAGACAGGCCTCTCCAGCTAGACAGGCCTCCCCATCCAGACAGGCCTCCCCATCTAGACAGGCCTCCCCATCTAGACAGGCCTCCGCAAGAACACAGGCCTCCCCAGCTAGACAGGCCTCCCCAGCTACACAGGCCTCCCCATCTAGACAGGCCTCCCCATCTAGACAGGCCTCCGCAAGAATACAGGCCTCCCCAGCTAGACAGGCCTCCCCAGCTAGACAGGCCTCCACAGCCCGACAGGCCTCCCCAACAAGACAGGCCTCCCCAGCTATACAGGCCTCCCCAGCTAGACAGGCCTCCCCAGCTAGACAGGCCTCCCCAACCAGACAGGCCTCCCCATCCAGACAGGCCTCCCCAGCTAGACAGGCCTCCCCAGCTAGACAGGCCTCTCAAGCTAGACAGGCCTCCCCAGCTAGACAGGCCTCCCCAACCAGACAGGCCTCCCCAGCTAGACAGGCCTCCCCAACCAGACAGGCCTCCCCAGCTAGACAGGCCTCTCCAGCTAGACAGGCCTCCCCAGCTAGACAGGCCTCTCCAGCTAGACAGGCCTCCCCAACCAGACAGGCCTCCCCAGCTAGACAGGCCTCCCCAGCTAGACAGGCCTCCCCAGCTAGACAGGCCTCCCCATCTAGACAGGCCTCCCCAGCTACATAGGCCTCCCCAGCTACATAGACCTCCCCAGCTAGACAGGCCTCCCCAACCAGACAGGCCTCCCCAACCAGACAGGCTTCCCCAGCTAGACAGGCCTCCCCAGCTAGACAGGCCTCCCCAGCTAGACAGGCCTCCCCAGCTAGACAGGCCTCCCCAGTCAGCCAGGCCTCCCCAGCTAGACAGGCCTCCCCAACCAGACAGGCATCCCCAGCTAGACAGGCCTCCCCAGCTAGACAGGCCTCCCCAGTTAGACCGGCCTCCCCAACCAGACAGGCCTCCCCAGCTAGACAGGCCTCCCCAGTTAGACCGGCCTCCCCAACCAGACAGGCCTCCCCAGCTAGACAGGCCTCCCCAGCTAGACAGGCCTCCACAGTCAGCCAGGCCTCCCCAACCAGACAGGCCTCCCCAGCTAGACAGGCCTCGCCAGCTAGACAGGCCTCCCCAGCCAGACAGGCCTCCCCATCTAGACAGGCCTCCCCAGCTAGACAGGCCTCCCCAGCTAGACAGGCCTCCCCAGCTAGACAGGCCTCCCCAGTCAGCCAGGCCTCCCCAGCTAGACAGGCCTCCCCAACCAGACAGGCCTCCCCAGCTAGACAGGCCTCCCCAGTTAGACCGGCCTCCCCAACCAGACAGGCCTCCCCAGCTAGACAGGCCTCCCCAGCTAGACAGGCCTCCCCAGCTAGACAGGCCTCCCCAGCTAGACAGGTCTCCCCAGCTACATAGGCCTCCCCAGCTACATAGGCCTCCCCAGCTAGACAGGCCTCCCCAGCTAGACTGGCCTCGCCAGCTAGACTGGCCTCGCCAGCTAGACAGGCCTCCCCAGCTAGACACGCCTCCCCATCTAGACAGGCCTCCCCATCTAGACAGGCCTCCCCAGCTACATAGGCCTCCCCAGCTACATAGACCTCCCCAGCTAGACAGGCCTCCCCAGCTAGACAGGCCTCCCCAACCAGACAGGCCTCCCCAACCAGACAGGCCTCCCCAGCTAGACAGGCCTCCCCAACTAGACAGGCCTCCCCAGCCAGCCAGGCCTCCCCAGCTAGACAGGCCTCCCCAGCTAGACAGGCCTCCCCAGCTACATAGGCCTCCCCAGCTAGACTGGCCTCCCCAGTTAGACTGGTCTCGCCAGCTAGACTGGCCTCGCCAGCTAGACAGGCCTCCCCAGCTAGACAGGCCTCCCCATCTAGACAGGCCTCCCCATCTAGACAGGCCTCCCCAGTATATAGGCCTCCCCAGCTACATAGACCTCCCCAGCTAGACAGGCCTCCCCAGCTAGACAGGCCTCCCCAACCAGACAGGCCTCCCCAACCAGACAGGCCTCCCCAGCTAGACAGGCCTCCCCAGCTAGACAGGCCTCCCCAACCAGACAGGCCTCCCCATCTAGACAGGCCTCCCCAGCTAGACAGGCCTCCCCAGCTAGACTGGCCTCCCCAACCAGACAGGCCTCCCCAACCAGACAGGCCTCCCCAGCTAGACAGGCCTCCCCAACCAGACAGGCCTCCCCAGCTAGACAGGCCTCCCCAAGAAGACAGGCCTCCCCAAGAAGACAGGCCTCCCCAGCCAGACAGGCCTCCCCAGCTAGACAGGCCTCCCCAGCCAGACAGGCCTCCCCAGCTAGACAGGCCTCCCCAAGAAGACAGGCCTCCCCAGCTAGACAGGCCTCCCCAGCTAGACAGGCCTCCACAGCCCGACAGGCCTCCCCAACAAGACAGGCCTCCCCAGCTATACAGGCCTCCCTAGCTAGACAGGCCTCCCCAGCTAGACAGGCCTCCCCAACCAGACAGGCCTCCCCAACCAGACAGGCCTCCCAAGCTAGACAGGCCTCCCCAGCTAGACAGGCCTCTCCAGCTAGACAGGCCTCTCCAGCTAGACAGGCCTCTCCAGCTAGACAGGCCTCTCCAGCTAGACAGGCCTCCCCATCCAGACAGGCCTCCCCATCTAGACAGGCCTCCCCATCTAGACAGGCCTCCGCAAGAATACAGGCCTCCCCAGCTATACTGGCCTCCCCAGCTAGACAGGCCTCCACAGCCCGACAGGCCTCCCCAACAAGACAGGCCTCCCCAGCTATACAGGCCTCCACAGCTAGACAGGCCTCCCCAGCTAGACAGGCCTCCCCAACCAGACGGGCCTCCCCATCCAGACAGGCCTCCCCAGCTAGACAGGCCTCCCCAGCTAGACAGGCCTCTCCAGCTAGACAGGCCTCTCCAGCTAGACAGGCCTCCCCAACCAGACAGGCCTCCCCAGCTAGACAGGCCTCCCCAACCAGACAGGCCTCCCCAGCTAGACAGGCCTCTCCAGCTAGACAGGCCTCCCCAGCTAGACAGGCCTCTCCAGCTAGACAGGCCTCCCCAACGAGACAGGCCTCCCCAGCTAGACAGGCCTCCCCAGCTAGACAGGCCTCCCCAGCTAGACAGGCCTCCCCATCTAGACAGGCCTCCCCAGCTACATAGGCCTCCCCAGCTAGACAGGCCTCCCCAGCTAGACAGGCCTCCCCAGCTAGACAGGCCTCCCCAGCTAGACAGGCCTCCCCAGCTACATAGGCCTCCCCAGCTACATAGGCCTCCCCAGCTAGACTGGCCTCCCCAGCTAGACAGGCCTCCCCAGCTAGACAGGCCTCCCCAGCTAGACTGGCCTCGCCAGCTAGACTGGCCTCGCCAGCTAGACAGTCCTCCCCAGCTAGACACGCCTCCCCATCTAGACAGGCCTCCCCATCTAGACAGGCCTCCCCAGCTACATAGGCCTCCCCAGCTACATAGACCTCCCCAGCTAGACATGCCTCCCCAGCTAGACAGGCCTCCCCAACCAGACAGGCCTCCCCAACCAGACAGGCCTCCCCAGCTAGACAGGCCTCCCCAGCTAGACAGGCCTCCCCAGCCAGCCAGGCCTCCCCAGCTAGACAGGCCTCCCCAACCAGACAGGCCTCCCCAGCTAGACAGGCCTCCCCAGCTACACAGGCCTCTCCAACCAGACAGGCCTCCCCATCTAGACAGGCCTCCCCAGCTAGACAGGCCTCCCCAGCTAGACAGGCCTCCCCAGCTAGACAGGCCTCCCCAGCTAGACTGGCCTCCCCAACCAGACAGGCCTCCCCAACCAGACAGGCCTCCCCAGCTAGACAGGCCTCCCCAACCAGACAGGCCTCCCCAGCTAGACAGGCCTCTCCAGCTAGACAGGCCTCCCCAAGAAGACAGGCCTCCCCAGCCAGACAGGCCTCCCCAGCTAGACAGGCCTCCCCAAGAAGACAGGCCTCCCCAACCAGACAGGCCTCCCCATCTAGACAGGCCTCCCCATCTAGACAGGCCTCCCCAAGAAGACAGGCCTCCCCAGCTAGACAGGCCTCCCCAGCTAGACAGGCCTCCACAGCCCGACAGGCCTCCCCAACAAGACAGGCCTCCCCAGCTAGACAGGCCTCCACAGCTAGACAGGCCTCCCCAGCTATACAGGCCTCCCCAGCTAGACAGGCCTCCCCAACCAGACAGGCCTCCCCAACCAGACAGGCCTCCCCAGCTAGACAGGCCTCTCCAGCTAGACAGGCCTCCCCATCCAGACAGGCCTCCCCATCTAGACAGGCCTCCCCATCTAGACAGGCCTCCGCAAGAATACAGGCCTCCCCAGCTATACAGGCCTCCACAGCTAGACAGGCCTCCCCAGCTAGACAGGCCTCCCCAGCTAGACAGGCCTCCCCAGCTAGACAGGCCTCTCCAGCTAGACAGGCCTCCCCAGCTAGACAGGCCTCCCCAACCAGACAGGCCTCCCCAGCTAGACAGGCCTCCCCAACCAGACAGGCCTCCCCAGCTAGACAGGCCTCTCCAGCTAGACAGGCCTCCCCAGCTAGACAGGCCTCTCCAGCTAGACAGGCCTCCCCAACCAGACAGGCCTCCCCAGCTAGACAGGCCTCCCCAGCTAGACAGGCCTCCCCAGCTAGACAGGCCTCCCCATCTAGACAGGCCTCCCCAGCTACATAGGCCTCCCCAGCTACATAGACCTCCCCAGCTAGACAGGCTTCCCCAGCTAGACAGGCCTCCCCAGCTAGACAGGCCTCCCCATCTAGACAGGCCTCCCCAGCTACACAGGCCTCCCCAGCTAGACAGGTCTCCCCAGCTAGACAGGCCTCCCCAACCAGACAGGCCTCCCCAGCTAGACAGGCCTCCCCAACCAGACAGGCCTCCCCAGCTAGACAGGTCCTCCCCAGCTAGACAGGCCTCCCCAGCTAGACAGGCCTCCCCAGCTAGACAGGCCTCCCCAGCTACATAGGCCTCCCCAGCTACATAGGCCTCCCCAGCTAGACTGGCCTCCCCAGCTAGACAGGCCTCCCCAGCTAGACAGGCCTCCCCAGCTAGACTGGCCTCGCCAGCTAGACTGGCCTCGCCAGCTAGACAGGCCTCCCCAGCTAGACAGGCCTCCCCATCTAGACAGGCCTCCCCAGCTAGACAGGCCTCCCCAGCTACATAGGCCTCCCCAGCTAGACTGGCCTCCCCAGCTAGACTGGTCTCGCCAGCTAGACTGGCCTCGCCAGCTAGACAGGCCTCCCCAGCTAGACAGGCCTCCCCATCTAGACAGGCCTCCCCATCTAGACAGGCCTCCCCAGCTATATAGGCCTCCCCAGCTACATAGACCTCCCCAGCTAGACAGGCCTCCCCAGCTAGACAGGCCTCTCCAGCTAGACAGGCCTCCCCAGCTAGACAGGCCTCCCCAACCAGACAGGCCTCCCCAGCTAGACAGGCCTCCCCAACCAGACAAGCCTCCCCAGCTAGACAGGCCTCTCCAGCTAGACAGGCCTCCCCAACCAGACAGGCCTCCCCAGCTAGACAGGCCTCCCCAGCTAGACAGGCCTCCCCAACCAGACAGGCCTCCCCAGCTAGACAGGCCTCCCCATCTAGACAGGCCTCCCCAGCCAGACAGGCCTCCCCATCTAGACAGGCCTCCCCAGCCAGACAGGCCTCCCCATCTAGACAGGCCTCCCCACCTAGACAGGCCTCCCCAGCTAGACAGGCCTCCCCAGCTAGACAGGCCTCCCCAACCAGACAGGCCTCCCCAACCAGACAGGCCTCCCCAGCTAGACAGGCCTCCCCAGCTAGACAGGCCTCCCCAACCAGACAGGCCTCCCCAGCTAGACAGGCCTCCCCAGCTAGACTGGCCTCCCCAGCTAGACTGGCCTCCCCAACCAGACAGGCCTCCCCAACCAGACAGGCCTCCCCAAACAGACAGGCCTCCCCAACCAGACAGGCCTCCCCAGCTAGACAGGCCTCCCCAGCTAGACAGGCCTCCCCAACCAGACAGGCCTCCCCAACCAGACAGGCCTCCCCAGCTAGACAGGCCTCCCCAGCTAGACAGGCCTCCCCAGCTAGACAGGCCTCCCCAGCTACATAGGCCTCCCCCAGCTACATAGGCCTCCCCAGCTAGACTGGCCTCCCCAGCTAGACAGGCCTCCCCAGCTAGACAGGCCTCCCCAGCTAGACTGGCCTCGCCAGCTAGACAGGCCTCCCCCATCTAGACAGGCCTCCCCATCTAGACAGGCCTCCCCAGCTACATAGGCCTCCCCAGCTACATAGACCTCCCCAGCTTGACAGGCCTCCCCAGCTAGACAGGCCTCCCCAACCAGACAGGCCTCCCCAGCTAGACAGGCCTCCCCAACTAGACAGGCCTCCCCAGCCAGCCAGGCCTCCCCAGCTAGACAGGCCTCCCCAGCTAGACAGGCCTCCCCAGCTACATAGGCCTCCCCAGCTAGACTGGCCTCCCCAGTTAGACTGGTCTCGCCAGCTAGACTGGCCTCGCCAGCTAGACAGGCCTCCCCAGCTAGACAGGCCTCCCCATCTAGACAGGCCTCCCCATCTAGACAGGCCTCCCCAGTATATAGGCCTCCCCAGCTACATAGACCTCCCCAGCTAGACAGGCCTCCCCAGCTAGACAGGCCTCCCCAACCAGACAGGCCTCCCCAACCAGACAGGCCTCCCCAGCTAGACAGGCCTCCCCAGCTAGACAGGCCTCCCCAACCAGACAGGCCTCCCCATCTAGACAGGCCTCCCCAGCTAGACAGGCCTCCCCAGCTAGACTGGCCTCCCCAACCAGACAGGCCTCCCCAACCAGACAGGCCTCCCCAGCTAGACAGGCCTCCCCAACCAGACAGGCCTCCCCAGCTAGACAGGCCTCCCCAAGAAGACAGGCCTCCCCAAGAAGACAGGCCTCCCCAGCCAGACAGGCCTCCCCAGCTAGACAGGCCTCCCCAGCCAGACAGGCCTCCCCAGCTAGACAGGCCTCCCCAAGAAGACAGGCCTCCCCAGCTAGACAGGCCTCCCCAGCTAGACAGGCCTCCACAGCCCGACAGGCCTCCCCAACAAGACAGGCCTCCCCAGCTATACAGGCCTCCCTAGCTAGACAGGCCTCCCCAGCTAGACAGGCCTCCCCAACCAGACAGGCCTCCCCAACCAGACAGGCCTCCCAAGCTAGACAGGCCTCCCCAGCTAGACAGGCCTCTCCAGCTAGACAGGCCTCTCCAGCTAGACAGGCCTCTCCAGCTAGACAGGCCTCTCCAGCTAGACAGGCCTCCCCATCCAGACAGGCCTCCCCATCTAGACAGGCCTCCCCATCTAGACAGGCCTCCGCAAGAATACAGGCCTCCCCCAGCTATACTGGCCTCCCCAGCTAGACAGGCCTCCACAGCCCGACAGGCCTCCCCAACAAGACAGGCCTCCCCAGCTATACAGGCCTCCACAGCTAGACAGGCCTCCCCAGCTAGACAGGCCTCCCCAACCAGACGGGCCTCCCCATCCAGACAGGCCTCCCCAGCTAGACAGGCCTCCCCAGCTAGACAGGCCTCTCCAGCTAGACAGGCCTCTCCAGCTAGACAGGCCTCCCCAACCAGACAGGCCTCCCCAGCTAGACAGGCCTCCCCAACCAGACAGGCCTCCCCAGCTAGACAGGCCTCTCCAGCTAGACAGGCCTCCCCAGCTAGACAGGCCTCTCCAGCTAGACAGGCCTCCCCAACGAGACAGGCCTCCCCAGCTAGACAGGCCTCCCCAGCTAGACAGGCCTCCCCAGCTAGACAGGCCTCCCCATCTAGACAGGCCTCCCCCAGCTACATAGGCCTCCCCAGCTAGACAGGCCTCCCCAGCTAGACAGGCCTCCCCAGCTAGACAGGCCTCCCCAGCTAGACAGGCCTCCCCAGCTACATAGGCCTCCCCAGCTACATAGGCCTCCCCAGCTAGACTGGCCTCCCCAGCTAGACAGGCCTCCCCAGCTAGACAGGCCTCCCCAGCTAGACTGGCCTCGCCAGCTAGACTGGCCTCGCCAGCTAGACAGTCCTCCCCAGCTAGACACGCCTCCCCATCTAGACAGGCCTCCCCATCTAGACAGGCCTCCCCAGCTACATAGGCCTCCCCAGCTACATAGACCTCCCCAGCTAGACATGCCTCCCCAGCTAGACAGGCCTCCCCAACCAGACAGGCCTCCCCAACCAGACAGGCCTCCCCAGCTAGACAGGCCTCCCCAGCTAGACAGGCCTCCCCAGCCAGCCAGGCCTCCCCAGCTAGACAGGCCTCCCCAACCAGACAGGCCTCCCCAGCTAGACAGGCCTCCCCAGCTACACAGGCCTCTCCAACCAGACAGGCCTCCCCATCTAGACAGGCCTCCCCAGCTAGACAGGCCTCCCCAGCTAGACAGGCCTCCCCAGCTAGACAGGCCTCCCCAGCTAGACTGGCCTCCCCAACCAGACAGGCCTCCCCAACCAGACAGGCCTCCCCAGCTAGACAGGCCTCCCCAACCAGACAGGCCTCCCCAGCTAGACAGGCCTCTCCAGCTAGACAGGCCTCCCCAAGAAGACAGGCCTCCCCAGCCAGACAGGCCTCCCCAGCTAGACAGGCCTCCCCAAGAAGACAGGCCTCCCCAACCAGACAGGCCTCCCCATCTAGACAGGCCTCCCCATCTAGACAGGCCTCCCCAAGAAGACAGGCCTCCCCAGCTAGACAGGCCTCCCCAGCTAGACAGGCCTCCACAGCCCGACAGGCCTCCCCAACAAGACAGGCCTCCCCAGCTAGACAGGCCTCCACAGCTAGACAGGCCTCCCCAGCTATACAGGCCTCCCCAGCTAGACAGGCCTCCCCAACCAGACAGGCCTCCCCAACCAGACAGGCCTCCCCAGCTAGACAGGCCTCTCCAGCTAGACAGGCCTCCCCATCCAGACAGGCCTCCCCATCTAGACAGGCCTCCCCATCTAGACAGGCCTCCGCAAGAATACAGGCCTCCCCAGCTATACAGGCCTCCACAGCTAGACAGGCCTCCCCAGCTAGACAGGCCTCCCCAGCTAGACAGGCCTCCCCAGCTAGACAGGCCTCTCCAGCTAGACAGGCCTCCCCAGCTAGACAGGCCTCCCCAACCAGACAGGCCTCCCCAGCTAGACAGGCCTCCCCAACCAGACAGGCCTCCCCAGCTAGACAGGCCTCTCCAGCTAGACAGGCCTCCCCAGCTAGACAGGCCTCTCCAGCTAGACAGGCCTCCCCAACCAGACAGGCCTCCCCAGCTAGACAGGCCTCCCCAGCTAGACAGGCCTCCCCAGCTAGACAGGCCTCCCCATCTAGACAGGCCTCCCCAGCTACATAGGCCTCCCCAGCTACATAGACCTCCCCAGCTAGACAGGCTTCCCCAGCTAGACAGGCCTCCCCAGCTAGACAGGCCTCCCCATCTAGACAGGCCTCCCCAGCTACACAGGCCTCCCCCAGCTAGACAGGTCTCCCCAGCTAGACAGGCCTCCCCAACCAGACAGGCCTCCCCAGCTAGACAGGCCTCCCCAACCAGACAGGCCTCCCCAGCTAGACAGGTCCTCCCCAGCTAGACAGGCCTCCCCAGCTAGACAGGCCTCCCCAGCTAGACAGGCCTCCCCAGCTACATAGGCCTCCCCAGCTACATAGGCCTCCCCAGCTAGACTGGCCTCCCCAGCTAGACAGGCCTCCCCAGCTAGACAGGCCTCCCCAGCTAGACTGGCCTCGCCAGCCAGACTGGCCTCGCCAGCCAGACAGGCCTCCCCAGCTAGACAGGCCTCCCCATCTAGACAGGCCTCCCCAGCTAGACAGGCCTCCCCAGCTACATAGGCCTCCCCAGCTAGACTGGCCTCCCCAGCTAGACTGGTCTCGCCAGCTAGACTGGCCTCGCCAGCTAGACAGGCCTCCCCAGCTAGACAGGCCTCCCCCATCTAGACAGGCCTCCCCATCTAGACAGGCCTCCCCAGCTATAGGCCTCCCCAGCTACATAGACCTCCCCAGCTAGACAGGCCTCCCCAGCTAGACAGGCCTCTCCAGCTAGACAGGCCTCCCCAGCTAGACAGGCCTCCCCCAACCAGACAGGCCTCCCCAGCTAGACAGGCCTCCCCAACCAGACAAGCCTCCCCAGCTAGACAGGCCTCTCCAGCTAGACAGGCCTCCCCAACCAGACAGGCCTCCCCAGCTAGACAGGCCTCCCCAGCTAGACAGGCCTCCCCAACCAGACAGGCCTCCCCAGCTAGACAGGCCTCCCCATCTAGACAGGCCTCCCCAGCCAGACAGGCCTCCCCATCTAGACAGGCCTCCCCAGCCAGACAGGCCTCCCCATCTAGACAGGCCTCCCCACCTAGACAGGCCTCCCCAGCTAGACAGGCCTCCCCAGCTAGACAGGCCTCCCCAACCAGACAGGCCTCCCCAACCAGACAGGCCTCCCCAGCTAGACAGGCCTCCCCAGCTAGACAGGCCTCCCCAACCAGACAGGCCTCCCCAGCTAGACAGGCCTCCCCAGCTAGACTGGCCTCCCCAGCTAGACTGGCCTCCCCAACCAGACAGGCCTCCCCAACCAGACAGGCCTCCCCAAACAGACAGGCCTCCCCAACCAGACAGGCCTCCCCAGCTAGACAGGCCTCCCCAGCTAGACAGGCCTCCCCAACCAGACAGGCCTCCCCAACCAGACAGGCCTCCCCAGCTAGACAGGCCTCCCCAGCTAGACAGGCCTCCCCAGCTAGACAGGCCTCCCCAGCTACATAGGCCTCCCCAGCTACATAGGCCTCCCCAGCTAGACTGGCCTCCCCAGCTAGACAGGCCTCCCCAGCTAGACAGGCCTCCCCAGCTAGACTGGCCTCGCCAGCTAGACAGGCCTCCCCATCTAGACAGGCCTCCCCATCTAGACAGGCCTCCCCAGCTACATAGGCCTCCCCAGCTACATAGACCTCCCCAGCTTGACAGGCCTCCCCAGCTAGACAGGCCTCCCCAACCAGACAGGCCTCCCCAGCTAGACAGGTCTCCCCAGCTAGACAGGCCTCCCCAGCCAGCCAGGCCTCCCCAGCTAGACAGGCCTCCCCATCTAGACAGGCCTCCCCAGCTAGACAGGCCTCCCCAGCTAGACAGGCCTCCCCAGCTACATAGGCCTCCCCAGCTACATAGGCCTCCCCAGCTACATAGGCCTCCCCAGCTAGACAGGCCTCCCCAGCCAGCCAGGCCTCCCCAGCTAGACAGGCCTCCCCAGCTAGACAGGCCTCCCCAGCTAGACAGGCCTCCCCAGCTAGACTGGCCTCCCCAACCAGACAGGCCTCCCCAACCAGACAGGCCTCCCCAGCTAGACAGGCCTCCCCAGCTACATAGGCCTCCCCAGCTAGACTGGCCTCCCCATCTAGACAGGCCTCCCCAGCTAGACAGGCCTCCCCAGCTAGACAGGCCTCCCCAGCTAGACAGGCCTCCCCAGCCAGCCAGGCCTCCCCAGCTAGACAGGCCTCCCCAGCTAGACAGGCCTCCCCAGCTAGACAGACCTCCCCAGCTAGACAGGCCTCCCCAGCTAGACAGGCCTCCCCAGCTACATAGGCCTCCCCAGCTACATAGGCCTCCCCAGCTAGACAGGCCTCCCCAGCTAGACTGGCCTCCCCAACCAGACAGGCCTCCCCAGCTAGACAGGCCTCCCCAGCTAGACTGGCCTCCCCAACCAGACAGGCCTCCCCAGCTAGACAGGCCTCCCCAGCTAGACAGGCCTCCCCAGCTAGACTGGTCTCGCCAGCTAGACTGGCCTCCCCAGCTAGACAGCCCTCCCCATCTAGACAGGCCTCCCCATCTAGACAGGCCTCCCCATCTAGACAGGCCTCCCCAGCTACATAGGCCTCCCCAGCTACATAGACCTCCCCAGCTAGACAGGCCTCCCCAGCTAGACAGGCCTCCCCAACCAGATGTGAGTTTCCATCGGGCTGCTCAAGTCCGCAACAGGTTCCATGACCATCCCAGATTTACTATTCTCTATCTCCCACCATATTCCCCATTTTCTCAACCCCATTGAGGAGTTGTTTTCAGCACGGCGGAAGCGCTGTGATCGCAAACCCCATGAACGTGTGGCCCTTCTCCAGGCAATGGAGGAGGCCTGTCAGGGGTGGATGAGTCATGCTAGAAGATATTTCTCCCTGCTCTCTGGCCAAGAAGGATATCGACTGTGATGTTGATGAAAATCTGTGGCCGGACCAAAACAGACATGACTGATTTTTGTTTTTCAATTGAGTCTTTTTTTTCCTTCTTGACTTATGATGTTGATTTGACTGTATTTTGACAGTTTCTTTATCTATTCTGTTCAATTGATCTAACGTACAGTGCAGTAGTACAAAATAGGCATATTTTTCTTCATTTGAATATGCAAATTATATTTACTTGTATGTTTGCATTTTTTTACAGTTTGTGTGCTTACAGTATGGCTGTTTGACATCTATTGAGTCATATTGAAATATAAAACTTACATTTGTGCATTTGTGTTCCTGTCTTGTTTAAGTTACACACACAAACAAAAATACAGTATAACAACAAAATCTTAGTCGTTAAACTGAAATAGTAGTGTTTTGAATATGTCACATTAGCGTGATCTCGTTTGTCGCTAAGTTAGATTAATTTGATGTGTAGGTGTGTCTCATTTGTACGCAGTTTCATTTTGAGCAGAAGAGTACATGATTTTGATTGCTGTGTTTCATTTTGCCAGTGTAACTGCTAAACTGCTTGCTGACTGTAAACTGTAATGCAGGATTGCAGATTGACATCTGTGGGGTTTTTTTTTGGGGGGAAATTACCAAACTGTTTTGGGATTTTTGTATTTATAGTTTAGAGAGCCTGAAATGTAGTTTCAGTGTGTTAACAACTGGTTAAAAACTGGAATCAGGCAGAAATCCTTTCCTTTAAAGTCTTTATTGCTTTTCAACAACGGTGATTTGTCTTGGTGTCGACCAAGAGTGTGTAACAACATCAACACACAGTAATCACGTCAGAAACCAAAAGAAGATAGGAGATGCTGTCACTCAACCTACAAAGTACAGGATAGCGCTAGCCTACCAATGTATTTTACCAACAATGTCAACCTGAATACATATAGACTAGATAATGATGAATAAGATGGCTATGTTGAATACATTAATGATGGATATATAGATTACATTATGAATTAGGATACAGGAGTTACAGTATGTGAGAAAGATTAGCTGTTCACAATAATAATAATAATAATATTACCAAAGTTAGAAAGTAGAGGACAGCGCTACCAATGTATTTCATCACACTTGTTTGAGCAGGAACCCATTGAAGATCGTGTGGTTTTCAGAGTCCCACACGTGAGTGTTAGCCATTAGGCGTATGAAGATCTGGTCCCCCACCTCCAGCTGTAGAGTGACTGCATTAGCCCCGTTGTCAGCTCCATCGCCGCTAGATTTGTGATCAGAGGAAGTGACCATCCTCTGTCCATTCTTGAACAAGGAAATGTATTTAACCTCATTTCCTCCGGCATGGTAGAAGAAATTGAAGTAGTAGACCCCCTGCGACAGGGGCAGCAAATACCCCTGTACTTGGATTGTAGGCACTGCCGATGTTAGTGATGACATTTTTGAAGATCAGGGTTGTGTCGTGGTGGATTGGCCCGATGTGCCCATTCCCGCCAAGGGCAGCCGAAAAGATCACCTTCATTCTCTCCTTATTTTTCAGTTCCTCAAGTTGATTCTCGTTAACTTTGAGCTGGGTTTCCATGACTCCCAGTTTTCCCACCGTGGTTCGCAGTTTCTCCTCCATGACACCAAAGTCTTTCAGCAGCTTGCACAAGTCAGGGTAGCATGAGCCTTCTGATGTCTGGCATTTTCTATCTTCACTTTCAGTCTTTTTGATCTCTTCTTGAGCCGCAGACAGACAGCAGCAGCAGCAGCAGCACAGGGAAACCAACAGAAACACAGCAGGATTCATTTCTCTCCGTATTCAGGAATCTGTGTCGATTCTGGAGTTTGATCTGCCTCTTTTTATATACAGCTACGATGTAGATCCTGTTTCAGACACTCCTTGTGTACATTCCATTTATTTCGCAATTCGTGTTGCGAAATGTGATAATTTTTTTTGGAACAGTGGTTCGTCTCCAGCACATGGAGTAGCCAATCGCCTAAGTAAGAGAACAATAAACCTTATTTAACATTTAACCTGTCTTCTCTTGAGATTAAAATATTTTGTTGCCAAATATGAATTTCCACAATTATGTTTGTTCTTCAAATTATGTATTTTATTAAAACAGAAAAATGCCTTAAAAATAAACTTGAAAATAATTTGTGTTTGTCCCGGCTGTCGAAAGGATCGGACCAAAGTGCAGCGTGGTTGTAGTTCCACATTTTATTAAATCCGTGAAACTTTGCAATGCATAAATAACAAAATTGACAAAACAACAAACTGTGACGCAGAGAGAAACAAACACTACTCAAAATATAATAACCCACCAAAACCCAGGAAGAAAAACCCCTACTTAAATATGAGCTCCAATCAGAGGTAACGAGGACCAGCTGCCTCCAATTGGAGATCAACCCAAACAACCCCAACATAGAAATAGAACAACTAGAACTTAAACATAGAAATAGAAAACATAGAAAACCCCAAAACACCCCCCTGTCACGCCCTCTAATATAGAAAATGACATCTTACTAGGGTAAGGACGTGACAGTATGTAAAGTTTCTAACTAATTGTGTGATGGGCACTTTTTTTCAAATGACAAAATGATATCTATTTCACACATATTTTCCCAGGAGGGAGTCAGGTCAGGGCTTACAGCGCTGAACAATACACCCTATGACAGCTTCTGGTGTATTGATGGGGGTGTACACCTATAGTACTGCTTTGTGGCATTTCTCCAAGGCTCTGTTTTATACTGACACTATGAGTTTGTGTGGGTGTTGATACGGTTGTCTTTGTTCGATCACGCCATTGGACGTGATCACAAATAGAACTGACTTCTATTTTAGCACTTGGCAACGCCGATGGCTAATTTGATGCGCGAGCAGTGTGGGTGCAATAATTGAGTAATATAGATTTCTAAATGTATTTTGCAACGCTCACGCATTTCGACGCGAGCGGTGTAGTCAGCCTGTTACAACAATCCTTTGGGCAAAACTGAAAGAACAGACCAGACGCAATGGCTTCAAGTGATTCCTCTCATCAACACGAATTCAATGATGGAGCATCTATTAGCTACATGGTGACATTCAGCCATACATGTTTCAACCTGAATATAGCCAGCTAGACAGGCATCCACAGCTATGCAGGCCTCTCCAGCTAGACAGGCCTCCCCATCCAGACAGCAGCAGGCCTCCCCATCTAGACAGGCCTCCCATCCAGGCCTCCAGAAGACAGGCCTCCCCAGCTACATAGACCTCCCCAACCAGACAGGCCTCCCCAGCTAGACAGGCCTCCCCAGCTAGACAGGCCTCCCCAGCTAGACAGGCCTCCCCAGCTAGACAGGCCTCCCCAGCCAGCCAGGCCTCCCCAGCTAGACAGGCCTCCCCAACCAGCCAGGCCTCCCCAGCTAGACAGGCCTCCCCAGCTACATAGGCCTCCCCAGCTACATAGGCCTCCCCAGCTAGACTGGCCTCCCCAGCTAGTCAGGCCTCCCCAGCTAGACAGGCCTCCCCAGCTAGACAGGCCTCCCCAACCTGACAGGCCTCCCCAGCTAGACAGGCCTCCCCAGCTAGACAGGCCTCCCCAACCTGACAGGCCTCCCCAGCTAGACAGGCCTCCCCAGCTACATAGGCCTCCCCAGCTACATAGGCCTCCCCAGCTAGACAGGCCTCCCCAGCTAGACAGGCCTCCCCAGCTAGACAGGCCTCCCCAGCCAGACAGGCCTCCCCATCTAGACAGGCCTCCCCAGCTAGACAGGCCTCCCCAGCTAGACTGGCCTCCCCAACCAGACAGGCCTCCCCAGCTAGACAGGCCTCCCCAGCTAGACAGGCCTCCCCAGCTAGACAGGCCTCCCCAACCAGACAGGCCTCCCCAACCAGACAGGCCTCCCCAGCTAGACAGGCCTCCCCAGCTAGACGGGCCTCCCCAGCTAGACTGGCCTCCCCATCTAGACAGGCCTCCCCACCTAGACAGGCCTCCCCAGCTACATAGGCCTCCCCAGCTACACAGACCTCCCCAGCTAGACAGGCCTCCCCAGCTAGACAGGCCTCCCCAACCAGACAGGCCTCCCCAACCAGACAGGCCTCCCCAGCTAGACAGGCCTCCCCAGCTAGACAGGCCTCCCCAACCAGACAGGCCTCCCCAGCTAGACAGGCCTCCCCAGCTAGACAGGCCTCCCCAACCAGACAGGCCTCCCCAGCTAGACAGGCCTCCCCAACCAGACAGGCCTCCCCAGCTAGACAGGCCTCCCCAGCTAGACTGGCCTCCCCAGCTAGACAGGCCTCCCCAACCAGACAGGCCTCCCCAGCTAGACAGGCCTCCCCAACCAGACAGGCCTCCCCATCTAGACAGGCCTCCCCAACCAGACAGGCCTCCCCAGCTAGACAGGCCTCCCCAACCAGACAGGCCTCCCCAGCTAGACAGGCCTCCCCAGCTAGACAGGCCTCCCCAGCTAGACAGGCCTCCCCCAGCTAGACAGGCCTCCCCAGCTAGACAGGCCTCCCCAGCTAGACAGGCCTCCCCAGCTAGACAGGCCTCCCCAACCAGACAGGCCTCCCCAGCTAGACAGGCCTCCCCAACCAGACAGGCCTCCCCATCTAGACAGGCCTCCCCAACCAGACAGGCCTCCCCAGCTAGACAGGCCTCCCCAACCAGACAGGCCTCCCCAGCTAGACAGGCCTCCCCAGCTAGACAGGCCTCCCCAGCTAGACTGGCCTCCCCAACCAGACAGGCCTCCCCAGCTAGACAGGCCTCCCCAGCTAGACAGGCCTCCCCAGCTAGACAGGCCTCCCCAGCTAGACAGGCCTCCCCAGCTAGACAGTCCTCCCCAGCTAGACAGGCCTCCCCAGCTAGACAGGCCTCCCCAGCTAGACAGGCCTCCCCAACCAGACAGGCCTCCCCAGCTAGACAGGCCTCCCCAGCTAGACAGGCCTCCCCAGCTAGACAGGCCTCCCCAACCAGATGTGAGTTTCCATCGGGCTGCTCAAGTCCGCAACAGGTTCCATGACCATCCCAGATTTACTATTCTCTATCTCCCACCATATTCCCCATTTTCTCAACCCCATTGAGGAGTTGTTTTCAGCACGGCGGAAGCGCTGTGATCGCAAACCCCATGAACGTGTGGCCCTTCTCCAGGCAATGCAGGAGGCCTGTCAGGGGTGGATGAGTCATGCTAGAAGATATTTCTCCCTGCTCTCTGGCCAAGAAGGATATCGACTGTGATGTTGATGAAAATCTGTGGCCGGACCAAAACAGACATGACTGATTTTTGTTTTTCAATTGAGTCTTTTTTTTCCTTCTTGACTTATGATGTTGATTTGACTGTATTTTGACAGTTTCTTTATCTATTCTGTTCAATTGATCTAACGTACAGTGCAGTAGTACAAAATAGGCATATTTTTCTTCATTTGAATATGCAAATTATATTTACTTGTATGTTTGCATTTTTTACAGTTTGTGTGCTTACAGTATGGCTGTTTGACATCTATTGAGTCATATTGAAATATAAAACTTACATTTGTGCATTTGTGTTCCTGTCTTGTTTAAGTTACACACACAAACAAAAATACAGTATAACAACAAAATCTTAGTCGTTAAACTGAAATAGTATTGTTTTGAATATGTCACATTAGCGTGATCTCGTTTGTCGCTAAGTTAGATTAATTTGATGTGTAGGTGTGTCTCATTTGTACGCAGTTTCATTTTGAGCAGAAGAGTACATGATTTTGATTGCTGTGTTTCATTTTGCCAGTGTAACTGCTAAACTGCTTGCTGACTGTAAACTGTAATGCAGGATTGCAGATTGACATCTGTGGGGTTTTTTGGGGGAAATTACCAAACTGTTTTGGGATTTTTGTATTTATAGTTTAGAGAGCCTGAAATGTAGTTTCAGTGTGTTAACAACTGGTTAAAAACTGGAATCAGGCAGAAATCCTTTCCTTTAAAGTCTTTATTGCTTTTCAACAACGGTGATTTGTCTTGGTGTCGACCAAGAGTGTGTAACAACATCAACACACAGTAATCACGTCAGAAACCAAAGAAGATAGGAGATGCTGTCACTCAACCTACAAAGTACAGGATAGCGCTAGCCTACCAATGTATTTTACCAACAATGTCAACCTGAATACATATAGACTAGATAATGATGAATAAGATGGCTATGTTGAATACATTAATGATGGATATATAGATTACATTATGAATTAGGATACAGGAGTTACAGTATGTGAGAAAGATTAGCTGTTCACAATAATAATAATAATAATATTACCAAAGTTAGAAAGTAGAGGACAGCGCTACCAATGTATTTCATCACACTTGTTTGAGCAGGAACCCATTGAAGATCGTGTGGTTTTCAGAGTCCCACACGTGAGTGTTAGCCATTAGGCGTATGAAGATCTGGTCCCCCACCTCCAGCTGTAGAGTGACTGCATTAGCCCCGTTGTCAGCTCCATCGCCGCTAGATTTGTGATCAGAGGAAGTGACCATCCTCTGTCCATTCTTGAACAAGGAAATGTATTTAACCTCATTTCCTCCGGCATGGTAGAAGAAATTGAAGTAGTAGACCCCTGCGACAGGGGCAGCAAATACCCCTGTACTTGGATTGTAGGCACTGCCGATGTTAGTGATGACATTTTTGAAGATCAGGGTTGTGTCGTGGTGGATTGGCCCGATGTGCCCATTCCCGCCAAGGGCAGCCGAAAAGATCACCTTCATTCTCTCCTTATTTTTCACTTCCTCAAGTTGATTCTCGTTAACTTTGAGCTGGGTTTCCATGACTCCCAGTTTTCCCACCGTGGTTCGCAGTTTCTCCTCCATGACACCAAAGTCTTTCAGCAGCTTGCACAAGTCAGGGTAGCATGAGCCTTCTGATGTCTGGCATTTTCTATCTTCACTTTCAGTCTTTTTGATCTCTTCTTGAGCCGCAGACAGACAGCAGCAGCAGCAGCAGCACAGGGAAACCAACAGAAACACAGCAGGATTCATTTCTCTCCGTATTCAGGAATCTGTGTCGATTCTGGAGTTTGATCTGCGTCTTTTTATATACAGCTACGATGTAGATCCTGTTTCAGACACTCCTTGTGTACATTCCATTTATTTCGCAATTCGTGTTGCGAAATGTGATAATTTTTTTGGGAACAGTGGTTCGTCTCCAGCACATGGAGTAGCCAATCGCCTAAGTAAGAGAACAATAAACCTTATTTAACATTTAACCTGTCTTCTCTTGAGATTAAAATATTTTGTTGCCAAATATGAATTTCCACAATTATGTTTGTTCTTCAAATTATGTATTTTATTAAAACAGAAAAATGCCTTAAAAATAAACTTGAAAATAATTTGGTTTGTCACGGCTGTCGAAAGGATCGGACCAAAGTGCAGCGTGGTTGTAGTTCCACATTTTATTAAATCCGTGAAACTTTGCAATGCATAAATAACAAAATTGACAAAACAACAAACTGTGACGCAGAGAGAAACAAACACTACTCAAAATATAATAACCCACCAAAACCCAGGAAGAAAAACCCCTACTTAAATATGAGCTCCAATCAGAGGTAACGAGGACCAGCTGCCTCCAATTGGAGATCAACCCAAACAACCCCAACATAGAAATAGAACAACTAGAACTTAAACATAGAAATAGAAAACATAGAAAACCCCAAAACACCCCCCTGTCACGCCCTCTAATATAGAAAATGACATCTTACTAGGGTAAGGACGTGACAGTATGTAAAGTTTCTAACTAATTGTGTGATGGGCACTTTTTTTCAAATGACAAAATGATATCTATTTCACACATATTTTCCCAGGAGGGAGTCAGGTCAGGGCTTACAGCGCTGAACAATACACCCTATGACAGCTTCTGGTGTATTGATGGGGGTGTACACCTATAGTACTGCTTTGTGGCATTTCTCCAAGGCTCTGTTTTATACTGACACTATGAGTTTGTGTGGGTGTTGATACGGTTGTCTTTGTTCGATCACGCCATTGGACGTGATCACAAATAGAACTGACTTCTATTTTAGCACTTGGCAACGCCCGATGGCTAATTTGAGCGCGCCGAGCAGTGTGGGTGCAATAATTGAGTAATATAGATTTCTAAATGTATTTTGCAACGCTCACGCATTTCGACGCGAGCGGTGTAGTCAGCCTGTTACAACAATCCTTTGGGCAAAACTGAAAGAACAGACCAGACGCAATGGCTTCAAGTGATTCCTCTCATCAACACGAATTCAATGATGGAGCATCTATTAGCTACATGGTGACATTCAGCCATACATGTTTCAACCTGAATATAGCCAGCTAGACAGGCATCCACAGCTATGCAGGCCTCTCCAGCTAGACAGGCCTCCCCAACCAGACAGGCCTCCCCATCTAGACAGGCCTCCCCAGTTAGACAGGCCTCCCCAGCCAGCCAGGCCTCCCCAGCTAGACAGGCCTCCCCAACCAGACAGGCCTCCCCAGCTAGACAGTTCTCCCCAGCTAGACAGGCCTCCCCAGCTAGACAGGCCTCCCCAGCTAGACAGGCCTCCCCAGCCAGCCAGGCCTCCCCAGCTAGACAGGCCTCCCCAGCTAGACAGGCCTCCCCAACCAGACAGGCCTCCCCAGCCAGACAGGCCTCCCCAGCTAGACAGGCCTCCCCAGCTAGACAGGCCTCCCCAACCAGACAGGCCTCCCCAGCTAGACAGGCCTCCCCAACCAGACAGGCCTCCCCAGCTAGACAGGCCTCCCCAACCAGACAGGCCTCCCCATCTAGACAGGACTCCCCAGCTAGACAGGCCTCCCCAGCTAGACAGGCCTCCCCAGCTAGATTGGCCTCCCCAACCAGACAGGCCTCCCCAACCAGACAGGCCTCCCCAGCTAGACAGGCCTCCCCAGCTAGACAGGCCTCCCCATCTAGACAGGACTCCCCAGCTAGACAGGCCTCCCCAGCTAGACAGGCCTCCCCAGCTAGATTGGCCTCCCCAGCTAGATTGGCCTCCCCAACCAGACAGGCCTCCCCAACCAGACAGGCCTCCCCATCTAGACAGGCCTCCCCAGCTAGACAGGCCTCCCCAGCTACATAGGCCTCCCCAGCTACATAGGCCTCCCCAGCTAGACTGGCCTCCCCATCTAGACAGGCCTCCCCAGCTAGACAGGCCTCGCCAGCTAGACAGGCCTCCCCAACCAGACAGGCCTCCCCATCTAGACAGGCCTCCCCAGCTAGACAGGCCTCCCCAGCTAGACTGGCCTCCCCAACCAGACAGGCCTCCCCAGCTAGACAGGCCTCCCCAGCTAGACTGGCCTCCCCATCTAGACAGGCCTCCCCATCTAGACTGGCCTCCCCAGCTAGACAGGCCTCCCCAGCTAGACAGGCCTCCCCAACCAGACAGGCCTCCCCAGCCAGCCAGGCCTCCCCAGCTAGACAGGCCTCCCCAGCTAGACAGGCCTCCCCAGCTAGACAGGCCTCCCCAGCTAGACTGGCCTCCCCAGCTAGACAGGCCTCCCCAGCTAGACAGGCCTCCCCAGCTAGACTGGCCTCGCCATCTAGACAGGCCTCCCCAGCTAGACAGGCCTCCCCAACCAGACAGGCCTCCCCAGCCAGACAGGCCTCCCCAACCAGACAGGCCTCCCCAGCTAGACAGGCCTCCCCACCTAGACAGGCCTCCCCAGCTACATAGGCCTCCCCAGCTACACAGACCTCCCCAGCTAGACAGGCCTCCCCAGCTAGACAGGCCTCCCCAGCTAGACAGGCCTCCCCAACCAGACAGGCCTCCCCAGCTAGACAGGCCTCCCCAGCTAGACAGGCCTCCCCAGCTAGACAGGCCTCCCCAGCTACATAGGCCTCCCCAGCTAGACTGGCCTCCCCAGCTAGACAGGCCTCGCCAGCTAGACAGGCCTCCCCAGCTAGACAGGCCTCCCCAGCTTGACAGGCCTCCCCAGCTACATAGGCCTCCCCAGCTAGACTGGCCTCCCCAGCTAGACAGGCCTCCCCAGCTAGACTGGCCTCGCCAGCTAGACAGGCCTCCCCCAGCTAGACAGGCCTCCCCAGCTACACAGGCCTCCCCAGCTAGACTGGCCTCCCCAGCTAGACAGGCCTCCCCAGCTAGACAGGCCTCCCCAGCTAGACAGGCCTCCCCAGCTAGACAGGCCTCCCCAGCTACATAGGCCTCCCCAGCTAGACTGGCCTCGCCAGCTAGACAGGCCTCCCCAGCTAGACAGGCCTCCCCAGCTAGACAGTCCTCCCCAGCTAGACAGGCCTCCCCAGCTAGACAGGCCTCCCCAGCTAGACAGGCCTCCCCAACCAGACGTGAGTTTCCATCGGGCTGCTCAAGTCCGCAACAGGTTCCATGACCATCCCAGATTTACTATTCTCTATCTCCCACCATATTCCCCATTTTCTCAACCCCATTGAGGAGTTGTTTTCAGCACGGCGGAAGCGCTGTGATCGCAAACCCCATGAACGTGTGGCCCTTCTCCGGGCAATGGAGGAGGCCTGTCAGGGGTGGATGAGTCATGCTAGAAGATATTTCTCCCTGCTCTCTGGCCAAGAAGGATATCGACTGTGATGTTGATGAAAATCTGTGGCGGACCAAAACAGACATGACTGATTTTTGTTTTTCAATTGAGTCTTTTTTTCCTTCTTGACTTATGATGTTGATTTGACTGTATTTTGACAGTTTCTTTATCTATTCTGTTCAATTGATCTAACGTACAGTGCAGTAGTACAAAATAGGCATATTTTTCTTCATTTGAATATGCAAATTATATTTACTTGTATGTTTGCATTTTTACAGTTTGTGTGCTTACAGTATGGCTGTTTGACATCTATTGAGTCATATTGAAATATAAAACTTACATTTGTGCATTTGTGTTCCTGTCTTGTTTAAGTTACACACACAACAAAAATACAGTATAACAACAAAATCTTAGTCGTTAAACTGAAATAGTATTGTTTTGAATATGTCACATTAGCGTGATCTCGTTTGTCGCTAAGTTAGATTAATTTGATGTGTAGGTGTGTCTCATTTGTACGCAGTTTCATTTTGAGCAGAAGAGTACATGATTTTGATTGCTGTGTTTCATTTTGCCAGTGTAACTGCTAAACTGCTTGCTGACTGTAAACTGTAATGCAGGATTGCAGATTGACATCTGTGGGGTTTTTTGGGGGGGGAAATTACCAAACTGTTTTGGGATTTTTGTATTTATAGTTTAGAGAGCCTGAAATGTAGTTTCAGTGTGTTAACAACTGGTTAAAAACTGGAATCAGGCAGAAATCCTTTCCTTTAAAGTCTTTATTGCTTTTCAACAACGGTGATTTGTCTTGGTGTCGACCAAGAGTGTGTAACAACATCAACACACAGTAATCACGTCAGAAACCAAAGAAGATAGGAGATGCTGTCACTCAACCTACAAAGTACAGGATAGCGCTAGCCTACCAATGTATTTTACCAACAATGTCAACCTGAATACATATAGACTAGATAATGATGAATAAGATGGCTATGTTGAATACATTAATGATGGATATATAGATTACATTATGAATTAGGATACAGGAGTTACAGTATGTGAGAAAGATTAGCTGTTCACAATAATAATAATAATAATATTACCAAAGTTAGAAAGTAGAGGACAGCGCTACCAATGTATTTCATCACACTTGTTTGAGCAGGAACCCATTGAAGATCGTGTGGTTTTCAGAGTCCCACACGTGAGTGTTAGCCATTAGGCGTATGAAGATCTGGTCCCCCACCTCCAGCTGTAGAGTGACTGCATTAGCCCCGTTGTCAGCTCCATCGCCGCTAGATTTGTGATCAGAGGAAGTGACCATCCTCTGTCCATTCTTGAACAAGGAAATGTATTTAACCTCATTTCCTCCGGCATGGTAGAAGAAATTGAAGTAGTAGACCCCTGCGACAGGGGCAGCAAATACCCCTGTACTTGGATTGTAGGCACTGCCGATGTTAGTGATGACATTTTTGAAGATCAGGGTTGTGTCGTGGTGGATTGGCCCGATGTGCCCATTCCCGCCAAGGGCAGCCGAAAAGATCACCTTCATTCTCTCCTTATTTTTCAGTTCCTCAAGTTGATTCTCGTTAACTTTGAGCTGGGTTTCCATGACTCCCAGTTTTCCCACCGTGGTTCGCAGTTTCTCCTCCATGACACCAAAGTCTTTCAGCAGCTTGCACAAGTCAGGGTAGCATGAGCCTTCTGATGTCTGGCATTTTCTATCTTCACTTTCAGTCTTTTGATCTCTTCTTGAGCCGCAGACAGACAGCAGCAGCAGCAGCAGCACAGGGAAACCAACAGAAACACAGCAGGATTCATTTCTCTCCGTATTCAGGAATCTGTGTCGATTCTGGAGTTTGATCTGCCTCTTTTTATATACAGCTACGATGTAGATCCTGTTTCAGACACTCCTTGTGTACATTCCATTTATTTCGCAATTCGTGTTGCGAAATGTGATAATTTTTTTTGGAACAGTGGTTCGTCTCCAGCACATGGAGTAGTCAATCGCCTAAGTAAGAGAACAATAAACCTTATTTAACATTTAACCTGTCTTCTCTTGAGATTAAAATATTTTGTTGCCAAATATGAATTTCCACAATTATGTTTGTTCTTCAAATGATGTATTTTATTAAAACAGAAAAATGCCTTAAAAATAAACTTGAAAATAATTTGTGTTTGTCACGGCTGTCGAAAGGATCGGACCAAAGTGCAGCGTGGTTGTAGTTCCACATTTTATTAAATCCGTGAAACTTTGCAATGCATAAATAACAAAATTGACAAAACAACAAACTGTGACGCAGAGAGAAACAAACACTACTCAAAATATAATAACCCACCAAAACCCAGGAAGAAAAACCCCCTACTTAAATATGAGCTCCAATCAGAGGTAACGAGGACCAGCTGCCTCCAATTGGAGATCAACCCAAACAACCCCAACATAGAAATAGAACAACTAGAACTTAAACATAGAAATAGAAAACATAGAAAACCCCAAAACACCCCCTGTCACGCCCTCTAATATAGAAAATGACATCTTACTAGGGTAAGGACGTACAGTATGTAAAGTTTCTAACTAATTGTGTGATGGGCACTTTTTTCAAATGACAAAATGATATCTATTTCACACATATTTTCCCAGGAGGGAGTCAGGTCAGGGCTTACAGCGCTGAACAATACACCCTATGACAGCTTCTGGTGTATTGATGGGGGTGTACACCTATAGTACTGCTTTGTGGCATTTCTCCAAGGCTCTGTTTTATACTGACACTATGAGTTTGTGTGGGTGTTGATACGGTTGTCTTTGTTCGATCACGCCATTGGACGTGATCACAAATAGAACTGACTTCTATTTTAGCACTTGGCAACGCCGATGGCTAATTTGATGCGCGCGAGCAGTGTGGGTGCAATAATTGAGTAATATAGATTTCTAAATGTATTTTGCAACGCTCACGCATTTCGACGCCGAGCGGTGTAGTCAGCCTGTTACAACAATCCTTTGGGCAAAACTGAAAGAACAGACCAGACGCAATGGCTTCAAGTGATTCCTCTCATCAACACGAATTCAATGATGGAGCATCTATTAGCTACATGGTGACATTCAGCCATACATGTTTCAACCTGAATATAGCCAGCTAGACAGGCATCCACAGCTATGCAGGCCTCTCCAGCTAGACAGGCCTCTCCAGCTAGACAGGCCTCCCCAGCTAGACAGGCCTCCCCAGCTAGACAGGCCTCCCCAGCTATGCAGGCCTCTCCAGCTAGACAGGCCTCTCCAGCTAGACAGGCCTCCACAGCTATACAGGCCTCTCCAGCTAGACAGGCCTCTCCAGCTAGACAGGCCTCCCCAGCTAGACAGGCCTCCCCAGCTAGACAGGCCTCCCCAGCTAGACAGGCCTCCACAGCTATACAGGCCTCCCCAGCTAGACAGGCCTCCCCAGCTAGACAGACCTCCCCAGCTAGACAGGCCTCCACAGCTATACAGGCCTCCCCAGCTAGACAGGCCTCCCCAGCTAGACAGGCCTCTCCAGCTAGACAGGCCTCCCCAGCTATACAGGCCTCTCCAGCTAGACAGGCCTCTCCAGCTAGACAGGCCTCCCCAGCTAGACAGGCCTCCCCAGCTAGACAGGCCTCCCCAGCTAGACAGGCCTCCCCAGCTATTTTTATGTATTTTTATTTCACCTTTATTTAACCAGGTAGGCCAGTTGAGAACAAGTTCTCATCTACAACTGCGACCTGGTCAAGATAAAGCAAAGCAGTGTGACACAAACAACACACATGGGATAAACAAACGTACAGTCAATAACACAATAGAAAGGTCTATATACAGTGCGTGCAAATCTAGTAAGATTAGGGTGGTAAGGCAATTAATAAGCCATAGTGGCGAAGTAATTACAATTTAGCAATTAAACACTGGAGTGAAAGATGTGCAGAAGATGAATGTGCAAGTAGAGATACTGGGGTGCCAAGGGGGGGAAAAAAATAACAACATGGGGTTGAGGTAGTTGGATGGGCTATTTACAGATGGTTGTACAGGTGCAACGATCGGTAAGCTGCTCTAACAGCTGATGCTTATAACTTATGGGTAAAGGTAACTTCCCACCTGGCCAACATCCGGGGAAATTGCAGAGAGCGAAATTCAAACTACAGAATTATAAATATTTAACTTTCATAAAATCACAAGTGTAATACGTCAAAAATAAAGCTTAACTTCTTGTTAATCCAGCCACTGTGTCATATTTCAAAAAGGTTTTACGGTGAAAGCACACCATGCGATTATCTGAGGACAGCGCCCCGCATACAAAAGCATGAAAAACATATTTCAACCAGGCAGGTGTGCCACGAAAGTCAGGAATAGCGATATAATAAATGCCTTATCTTTGATGATCTTCTTCTGTTGGCACTCCAAAAGGTCCCAGATGCATCACAAATGGTCCTTTTGTTCGATAATGTCCTTCTTTATATCCATAAAAACTCAGTTTAGCTGGCACGCTTCAGTCAATAATCCACCCAGTTTCCCTCCATCAAAAGGCATTACATTTACATTTAAGTCATTTAGCAGACGCTCTTATCCAGAGCGACTTACAAATTGGTGCATTCACCTTATGATATCCAGTGGAACAACCACTTTACAATAGTACATCTAAATCTTTTAAGGGGGGGGTTAGAAGGATTACTTTATCCTATCCCAGGTATTCCTTAAAGAGGTGGGGTTTCAGGTGTCTCCGGAAGGTGGTGATTGACTCCGCTGTCCTGGCGTCGTGAGGGAGCTTGTTCCACCATTGGGGTGCCAGAGCAGCGAACAGTTTTGACTGGGCTGAGCGGGAACTGTGCTTCCTCAGAGGTAGGGAGGCGAGCAGGCCAGAGGTGGATGAACGCAGTGCCCTTGTTTGAGTGTAGGGCCTGATCAGAGCCTGAAGGTACGGAGGTGCCGTTCCCCTCACAGCTCCGTAGGCAAGCACCAAGCACCAGCATACAAAATGAATCCCAAATATTACTAATAAACTTTTCCAAACAAGTCAAACAACATTTAAAATCAAACCTTAGGTACCCTAATACGTAAATAAATGATAACATTTAAGACTGAGAATCGTTATTGTCTTTACTGGAGAAAAATACCCCTACCTACAGTATACTGCTGTTACTGTCTATTATCTATCCTTTACCCCTACCTACAGTATACTGCTGTTACTGTCTATTACCTATCCTTTACCCCTACCTACAGTATACTGCTGTTACTGTCTATTACCTATCCTTTACCCCTACCTACAGTATACTGTCTATTATCTATCCTTTACCCCTACCTATAGTATACTGTCTATTATCTATCCTGTACCCCTACCTACAGTATACTGCTGCTACTCTCTATTATCTATCATTTACCCCTACCTACAGTATACTGCTGTTACTGTCTATTATCTATCCTTTACCCCTACCTACAGTATACTGCTGTTACTGTCTATTATCTATCCTTTACCCCTACCTACAGTCTATTATATATCCTGTTGTCTGGTCCCTTTACCCCTTGACATGGTGCAGCAGCAGATAGGGTTTTAAGGTAGTGGAATGTGGTAGTGGGTTTTTAATGAGTGAAAGGGTGTTTTAGATTTTTTTTTTTATATAGTTATATTTTTTGGTAGTTTTCCCCCTCTTTTGTATCACAAAGTATTATATATTTATATTCTAGTCCAGCTGGAGGCGATCATGGACCGTATTGGATGCCAAGCGCCGTTAAACTCCAAAGAAGAAGAAGAGCAACTCAGGGTGCTTCTAAAAACTTTTGGATACGCGTCAGTATCTGAAGTGAAATTGGTCAAGCCGTGAGATCTTGTGGACCAGAACCTCATCAGTGATTATACTAAATCATGTAAAAAAAATGGCGGAGCTACAAATGCTTTTGGAAGAAATAATTCCTCCAGCAGGTCGGAGAGCGTTACTGGATAGTTTTATCAATCTCGAAAGAGTTGCGGAATACTGCGAAAGCAACTGTGTGCAGGTAAAAAAAATAATAATAATATGATTTATCAGAACAACTGTCGGTTATGTGCGCTGCTTCAAAACTCAGCGAATGGCAAACTACCCGGTTTACCGGAGACAGCCGCACTGTTTAGACCAGGCTCGTTTACCACACCAGCCTGCTTGTTTGTTCTGTTCATGTATTTTATATATATATATATATATATATATATATATATATATATAAGACTACTCTTGGCTAATAATTGCCGTATGTTAGTTAGGTGTGCTACCGATAACGTGTGTATGTCAGCATTGCTTCCACGTTGGCGTGGGTAGCGAGTCCAATACAAAGTATTTGTGAATGGACCGTGTTGGCATGGTAGTTGATACCAGCAGTGGGTTTGACCTCTCCACTGATAGATAACAGTAACCAGATCATTTCCGCCAGAGCTTTATTAATCACGTCTAGTTAGTTTAATTCTGTTGTCCGCCTTTGCGAGATATTTGGCCGCAGAATAAAGTAAAATCGGGCGATGTATGATCAAATCTGTCATGTTATATTACACAGTCTATGGACATTCCTCTCGCATTATACACACACACACACACACACGGATGATCTCAGTTGCAGACTCCTCTCGTCCTCTCTCCTCTTAATTCAATCCAAAGGGCTTTATCGGCATGGGAAACGTGTTACATAACAAAAGTGAAAAGACGAAACATCAACAAAAAAACGATTTGCATTTAACAGTAAATATTGCGCTCAAAAATGTTAAAAAATTAAATAAATTATAGACATTTCAAGTGTTATCAGCTATGTGTTTTAGCAATGTGCAAATAGTCGTAGTAGGAATAGTACTGGAAGATAAATAAACAGATACATATTTGTGGTATATACAATGTTGTTTATGCTCCACTGGTTGCCCTGTTTTCATGGTAACGGGCCATAAATCTTGCTGCTGTGACGGCACACTGCGGTATTTCACCTAACAGATATGGGACTTTATCAATGTTTGATTTGTGTTCAAATTCATTGTAGGTCTGTGGGAAATATGTGTCTCTAATATGGTCATACATTTGGCAGGAGGTTAGGAAGTACAGCTCAGTTTCCACCTCATTTTGTGGGCAGTGTTGCACATAGCCTGTCTTCTCTTGAGAGCCAGGTCTGCCTACAGCGGCCTTTCTCAATAGCAAGACTATGCTCACTGAGTCTGTACATAGTCAAAGCTTTCCTTCAGTTTTGGTTCAGTCACAGTGGTCAGGTATTCTGCCGCTGTGTCCTCTCTGTTTTTCTGGCCAGATACCGTTACAATTTGCTCTGTTTTTTTTGGTTGATTCTTTCCAGTGTCAAGTAGTTTTTACTTTTTAATAATTTGTTTGGGTCTAATTGTGTTGCTGTCCTGGGGCTCTGTGGGGTCTGTTTATGAACAGAGCCCCAGAACCAGCTAGCCGAGGGGACTCTTCCTTAGGTTCATCTCTCTGTAGGTGATGGCTTCGTTATGGAAGGTTTATGAACAGAGCCCCAGAACCAGCTGGCCGAGGGGACTCTTCTCCAGGTTCGTCTCTGAGTAGTTGAGGGCTCAGTGGTGGAATGTTGGAATCGATTCCTTTTTAGGTGGTTGTAGAATTTAACGGCTCTGTAGTGGATACAGTTCTAATTCTGCATGGATGGTTTGGGGGTTTTGTGTTGTATACAAAGCATTTATATATTTTTTTATTTAACCTTTTTTTAACTAGGCAAGTCCATTAAGAACAAATTCTTATTTACAATGACGGCCTTCACCGGCCAAACCCGGACGACGCTGGGCCAATTGTGCGCCGCCCTATGGGGACTCCCAATCACGGCCGGTTGTGATACAGCCTGGAATCGAACCAGGGTGTCTGTAGTGACGCCTCTAGCACTGAGATGCAGTGCCTTAGACCGCTGCGCCACTCGGGAGACCAAGTGTATTTTTGCAGAATTCTGCATGCAGAGTCTCAATTGGGTGTTTTGTCTCATTTTATGAATTCTTGGTTGGTGAGCGGACCCCAGACCTCACAACAGTTGTGTCTTTACTATGGATTAAGTGGTGATATGACATGCTATTTTATCAAATCAATTCTCTGTAATTAATATTACCTGATTTAAACTAATCATGTAAATGTAATTAACTAGAAAGTCGGGGCACCACGGAAGAATGTTTATAGAGCTGTTCTCTTCCGAATAAACTCTTAAAGACCTAGTAATCTTTTATATCAATAGCAGTCAATATTTAATCGTCACCTTATTCAGTCTCATCTGAACATCGTAGAATTCTTGGTTATCTTCACAAACCCTGGCTAACAAGTTGAATCAAGCAATACAAAATTTGGTTTAATTATTTATTTACTAAATACCTAAATAATCACACAGAATTACATCTACACAGGATGGATCATACATTGATGACTAATTATGTCATAAAGGAAAAAGTCCCTAGTGGATGACACCGATATGGCGACTGGTTACACAAAGAAAAGGGGGGGTTGGGTTTGAATGAAAGAGCGGGAAGACTGAGGAACAAAATGATTGGGTCTCTATCGGACCTTATGAAGCTATGCTATCATCGTAAATACAGAATCTTATGCGTTCTAAATAACCGCCCATTTAGAAAAGGAAAATGCAAGAAATATATTTACTCTGAGCTGCGCTTCGATAGAACGGTCGAAGATGGAAGGCTGGGTTGCCCAGCAGAGATCTCCCTTGTCCTTTGAAGAATATTTCTGGGAGGATACGTTGTTGTCTTGTGGTAGAACAGATACGTTGTAGTACTGTCGTCTTGTGGTAGAACGGATACGTTGTAGTACTGTCGTCGTGTGATAGAACGGATACATTGTAGTACTGTCGTCGTGTGATAGAACGGATACATTGTAGTACTGTCGTCGTGTGATAGAACGGATACGTTGTAGTACTGTCGTCGTGTGATAGAACGGATACGTTTGTAGTACCCTGTCTTTCTGAAGAGATTGTCCGTCCTTTCCTAGGCCGCGCACGTTTACAGCTGCTGCTGATAACTCGACGTCTAGGATGTATCACTTCTTTAGTGAATAAGAGTTCAAAGTTCATACCGAGTTGCCATACTATAAGTTAATGCCATATTCTGGCTGGTATAGTAGAAATTCATCCTTCCGGCGTGGCGATCGTCACCTCCACGTTGACATTTTCCCTTCTAAACGTATGTACAGCAGTCCTCACGTCAATGGGAACACAATGTTGGTTGGCTTAGTTCGCCGTGAATTGGATCACGGGGGTTCTTACAGAAATGGAGAAAAGGCCTATTCATGTGGGCATGGCCACTGATGGTGCATATTTCCCTTATGAAAACTATTCTCTCATTTAAAAAAAAAATAAACTAAAATTACATTTTAATCATTTCACAAATAGTTTCATATTTAAACTTTTTTTTTTTTTAAATTGCACAACAATTCCATGTGAATCTGATAACTAGAATGTGTCGATTTTCCACAGATACTCCCAATTTCTAAGTCGCTCTGGATAAGAGCGTCTGCTAAATGACTTAAATGTAAAAGCTTTCTTGAAATCAACAAAACATGAAGACTTTGCTTTTGTTTGTTTTTCTATAAAGGTGTTTTTTTCTATAAAGGTGTTTTTTTCTATAAAGGTGTTTTTTTTCTATAAAGGTGTTTTTTTTCTATAAAGGTGTGCAGATTGTATACGTGGTTTATCGTACGTTATTTTCGTAAGAATTACATTTGACATTTGCTCAGGACGTTGTTTTTCACTGAGGAAATGTCGGAGTCTGATGATACTGCAGAGGATTTCTCTGAAATTGCTGTTGATGCAGATTCCACTGTAATAATTATTATTAGGGCCAAATTTCTCAAAACCCATTGGCTGAGAAAGCCAAAAGGTCCCTCCCCTTCTGACCTTCTCCTCCAGTGGGTTTTGAGAAGGAGGTGAGGAGAGAGTTCACCAGGAATATGCGATTGAGATTCTACTAGGAGCATCAATCAAATTAGTTTTATATTGGATTTTCCTCCACCTGATTCAGAATATATAATTGTCATAGTCATGACACACTGCTAAGAGACTCCATGAGTAAGCCTGCCACTCGCCGTTATGCTGCAATCCTGCAATGATGGCACAGTCTGGTAGACTTTAGCCTAGTTTGGGCTGATAACTGAAAGAGGCAGTCTGGTAGACTTTAGCCTAGTTTGGGCTGATAGCTGAAAGAGGCAGTCTGGTAGACTTTAGCCTAGTTTGGGCTGATAGCTGAAAGAGGCAGTCTGGTAGACTTTAGCCTAGTTTGGGCTGATAGCTGAAAAACACAGTCTGGTAGACTTTAGCCTAGTTTGGGCTGATAACTGAAAGGGACTTTAGCCTAGTTTGGGCTGATAACTGAAAGGGACTTTAGCCTAGTTTGGGCTGATAACTGAAAGGGACTTTAGCCTAGTTTGGGCTGATAACTGAAAGGGACTTTAGCCTCGTTTGGGCTGATAGCTGAAAGAGGCAGTCTGGTAGACTTTAGCCTAGTTTGGGCTGATAGCTGAAAGAGGCAGTCTGGTAGACTTTAGCCTAGTTTGTGATTCTCTATCTGTCCTAACCCCCCAGCAGTCTAAACTGACCGCTTTAAGTTTGTCTGCGTCCCAATCGTCACCCTATTCCCATAGTACGGTTGTCAAAAGCAGTGCTGTATAACAGGAATAGGGAGTAATTTGGGAGCAAACCCTTTCCAGACCCACCCAACTCCCTCTTAAATATTTAGGCTGCAGGCTTTTAAACCTCAGCCTTTCGACGGTTGGATGTATTTTTTTTTAATACACAGCGGTGGTTTAAGAATATAGGATAGCGTTGTATTCGTTTTGTTCCTGATAACAGACACCTTGACTTTTCCCAATGTTGTTACGTTACAGCCTTATTCTAACATAAATAAAAAATAAATTCTTCTTCAAATTTATAAAACAAAAAACAGGATAACATTTACTTAAGTATTCAGACCCTTTACTCAGTACTTTGTTGAAGCACCTTTGGCAGCGATTACAGCCTCCAGTCTTCTTGGGTATGACGCTACAAGCTTGGCACACCTGTATTTGGGGAGTTTCTCCCATTCTTCTCTGCAGATCCTCTCAAACTCTGTCAGGTTGGATGGGGAGCGTCGACGCACAGCTAATTTCGAACATCTCTGGAGAGACCTGATCGGGTTCAAGTCCGGGTTCTGGCTGGGCCACTCAAGGACATTCAGACTTGTTCCCAAGCCACTACTGTGTTGTCTACTGTAGTGAGTCGAGTCAATGGTCACTGGAGAAAAGTGCCCCCCCTCCACTCTAACCACTAGGCTACCTGCCCCCCCTACACTCTAACCACTAGGCTACCTGCCGCCCCTACACTCTAACCAATAGACTACCTGCCGCCCCTCTACACTCTAACCACTAGACTACCTACCGCCTCTACACTCTAACCACTAGGCTACCTGCCTCCCCTCCACTCTAACCACTAGGCTACCTGCCTCCCCTACACTCTAACCACTAGGCTACCTGCCGCCTCTACACTCTAACCACTAGGCTACCTGCCCCCCCTACACTCTAACCACTAGGCTACCTACCGCCCCTCCACTCTAACCACTAGGCTACCTGCCTCCCCTCCACTCTAACCACTAGGCTACCTGCCTCCCCTCCACTCTAACCACTAGGCTACCTGCCTCTCTAACCACTAGGCTACCTGCCTCCCCTCCACTCTAACCACTAGGCTACCTACCGCCCCTACACTCTAACCACTAGGCTACCTACCGCCCCTACACTCTAACCACTAGGCTACCTGCCTCCTCTACACTCTAACCACTAGGCTACCTGCCTCCCCTCCACTCTAACCAATAGGCTACCTACCGCCCCTCCACTCTAACCACTAGGCTACCTGCCACCCCTACACTCTAACCACTAGGCTACCTGCCTCCTCTACACTCTAACCACTAGGCTACCTGCCGCCCCTACACTCTAACCACTAGGCTACCTGCCTCCCCTACACTCTAACCACTAGGCTACCTGCCGCCCCTACACTCTAACCACTAGGCTACCTGCCCCCCTACACTCTAACCACTAGGCTACCTGCCCCCTCTACACTCTAACCACTAGGCTACCTGCCCCCCTACACTCTAACCACTAGGCTACCTGCCCCCCTCCACTCTAACCACTAGGCTACCTGCCTCCCTCCACTCTAACCACTAGGCTACCTGCCTCCCCTCCACTCTAACCACTAGGCTACCTGCCTCCCTCCACTCTAACCACTAGGCTACCTGCCTCCCCTCCACTCTAACCACTAGGCTACCTGCCTCCCCTCCACTCTAACCACTAGGCTACCTGCCTCCCCTCCACTCTAACCACTAGGCTACCTGCCTCCCCTCCACTCTAACCACTAGGCTACCTGCCTCCCCTCCACTCTAACCACTAGGCTACCTGCCGCCCCTACACTCTAACCACTAGGCTACCTGCCGCCCCTACACTCTAACCACTAGGCTACCTGCCGCCCCTACACTCTAACCACTAGACTATCTGCCGCCCCTCCACTCTAACCACTAGGCTACCTGCCACCCCTACACTCTAACCACTAGGCTACCTGCCACCCCTACACTCTAACCACTAGGATACCTACCGCCCCCTCTCCATTCTAACCACTAGGCTACCTGCCTCCCCTCCACTCTAACCACTAGGCTACCTGCCTCTCTAACCACTAGGCTACCTGCCTCCCCTCCACTCTAACCACTAGGCTACCTACCGCCCCCTACACTCTAACCACTAGGCTACCTGCCTCCCCTCCACTCTAACCACTAGGCTACCTACCGCCCCCTACGCTCTAACCACTAGGCTACCTGCCCCCCTCCACTCTAACCACTAGGCTACCTGCCCCCCTCCACTCTAACCACTAGGCTACCTACCGCCCCTCCACTCTAACCACTAGGCTACCTACCGCCCCTCCACTCTAACCACTAGGCTACCTGCCACCCCTACACTCTAACCACTAGGCTACCTGCCGCCCCTACACTCTAACCACTAGGCTACCTGCCTCCCCTACACTCTAACCACTAGGCTACCTGCCGCCCCTACACTCTAACCACTAGGCTACCTGCCCCCTCTACACTCTAACCACTAGGCTACCTGCTCCTCTACACTCTAACCACTAGGCTACCTGCCCCCCTACACTAACCACTAGGCTACCTGCCCCCCTACACTCTAACCACTAGGCTACCTGCCCCCCTACACTCTAACCACTAGGCTACCTGCCGTCCCTCCACTCTAACCACTAGGCTACCTGCCGTCCCTCCACTCTAACCACTAGGCTACCTGCCTCCCCTACACTCTAACCACTAGGCTACCTGCCTCCTCTACACTCTAACCACTAGGCTACCTGCCCCCCTACACTCTAACCACTAGGCTACCTGCCCCCTACACTCTAACCACTAGGCTACCTGCCTCCCCTACACTCTAACCACTAGGCTACCTGCCTCCCTACACTCTAACCACTAGACTACCTGCCGCCCCTCCACTCTAACCACTAGGGTACCTGCCGCCCCTCCACTCTAACCACTAGGCTACCTGCCGCCCCTCCACTCTAACCACTAGGCTACCTGTCGCCTCTACACTCTAACCACTAGGCTACCTGCCGCCCCTCCACTCTAACCACTAGGCTACCTGTCGCCTCTACACTCTAACCACTAGGGTACCTGCCGCCCCTCCACTCTAACCACTAGACTACCTGCCGCCCCTACACTCTAACCACTAGGCTACCTGCCGCCCCTACACTCTAACCACTAGGCTACCTGCCGCCTCTACACTCTAACCACTAGGCTACCTGCCTCCCCTACACTCTAACCACTAGGCTACCTGCCACCCCTCCACTCTAACCACTAGGCTACCTGCCGCCCCTACACTCTAACCACTAGGCTACCTGCCACCCCTCCACTCTAACCACTAGGCTACCTGCCGCCCCTCCACTCTAACCACTAGGCTACCTGCCTCCTCTACACTCTAACCACTAGGCTACCTGCCTCCCCTCCACTCTAACCACTAGGCTACCTGCCACCTCTAACCACTAGGCTACCTGCCTCCCCTACACTCTAACCACTAGGCTACCTGCCTCTACACTCTAACCACTAGGCTACCTGCCTCCCCTACACTCTAACCACTAGGCTACCTGCCCCCCCTCCACTCTAACCACTAGGCTACCTGCCTCCTCTACACTCTAACCACTAGGCTACCTGCCTCCTCTACACTCTAACCACTAGGCTACCTGCCGCCCCTACACTCTAACCACTAGGCTACCTGCCACCCCTCCACTCTAACCACTAGGCTACCTGCCCCCCCTCCACTCTAACCACTAGGCTACCTGCCACCTCTAACCACTAGGCTACCTGTCTCCTCTACACTCTAACCACTAGGCTACCTGCCGCCCCTCCACTCTAACCACTAGGCTACCTGCCTCCCCTACACTCTAACCACTAGGCTACCTGCCTCCCCTACACTCTAACCACTAGGCTACCTGTCGCCTCTACACTCTAACCACTAGGCTACCTGCCCCCCCTCCACTCTAACCACTAGGCTACCTGCCTCCCCTCCACTCTAACCACTAGGCTACCTGCCTCCCCTCCACTCTAACCACTAGGCTACCTGCCTCCCCTCCACTCTAACCACTAGGCTACCTGCCACCTCTAACCACTAGGCTACCTGCCTCCTCTACACTCTAACCACTAGGCTACCTGCCGCCCCTCCACTCTAACCACTAGACTACCTGCCTCCCCTCCACTCTAACCACTAGGCTACCTGCCTCCCCTACACTCTAACCACTAGGCTACCTGCCTCCCCTAAACTCTAACCACTAGGCTACCTGTCGCCTCTACACTCTAACCACTAGGCTACCTGCCGCCCCTCCACTCTAACCACTAGGCTACCTGTCGCCTCTACACTCTAACCACTAGGCTACCCGCCCCCCCTCCACTCTAACCACTAGACTACCTGCCGCCCCTACACTCTAACCACTAGGCTACCTGCCTCCCCTAAACTCTAACCACTAGGCTACCTGCCTCCCCTCCACTCTAACCACTAGGCTACCTGCCCCCCCTACACTCTAACCACTAGGCTACCTGCCCCCCCCTACACTCTAACCACTAGGCTACCTGCCCCCCCCTCCACTCTAACCACTAGGCTACCTGCCACTCTAACCACTAGGCTACCTGCCCCCTACACTCTAACCTTAGGCTACCTGCCCCCCCTCCACTCTAACCACTAGGCTACCTGCCTCCTCTACACTCTAACCACTAGGCTACCTGCCTCCTCTACACTCTAACCACTAGGCTACCTGCCTCCTCTACACTCTAACCACTAGGCTACCTGCCTCCCTCCACTCTAACCACTAGGCTACCTGCCTCCCCTACACTCTAACCACTAGGCTACCTGCCACCTCTAACCACTAGGCTACCTGCCTCCCTCTACACTCTAACCACTAGGCTACCTGCCTCCCCTACACTCTAACCACTAGGCTACCTGCCTCCCCTACACTCTAACCACTAGGCTACCTGCCACCTCTAACCACTAGGCTACCTGCCGCCCCCTACACTCTAACCACTAGGCTACCTGCCCCCCCCTCCACTCTAACCACTAGGCTACCTGCCGTCCCTCCACTCTAACCACTAGGCTACCTGCCGCCCTACACTCTAATTCCAGGCGGGCTCTGAAGGGCAGAAGAGGACTGAGGCAGGACTACGCTCTATTTTCCCTCTCTCCTGCTTCTCTCTCCTCCCTATCATAGGGCTCTAGGGCTCTAGAAGACAGGAGATTGGAGCAGAGGAGAGAGACAGGTTGCCCTGTTGGCCCATAAAGAAAAACTTCCAGGAAGTTGTTGCTTCCTCTCTTCCTGTCCATATCACTATCTCCAGAGTAGTCCAGTGGCGGGCGCCTCTCCAGCTGGGGTAGAAGGGGGGTGGCTCCTCTCCAGCTGGGCTAGAAGGGGGGGCTCCTCTCCACCTGGGCTAGAAGGGGGGTCCTCTCCAGCTCGGCTAGGGGGGGGGGGTCCTCTCCAGCTCGGCTAGGGGGGGTCCTCTCCAGCTCGGCTAGGGGGGGGGTCCTCTCCAGCTCGGCTAGGAGGGGGGGTCCTCCCACAGGTAATTGAAACTGGTCACACTTGTTGTTGGGATGCTGGGAAACGGGGGCAAGAGGGATGCTGGGAAATGGGGGGAAAGAGGGATGCTGGGAAACGGGGGAAAGAGGGATGCTGGGAAACGGGGGGAAAGAGGGATGCTGGGAAACGGGGGGAAAGAGGGATGCTGGGAAATGGGGGAAATAGGGATGCTGGGAAACGGGGGGTCTAAAGTAGTGCACTACATAGGGAATAGGGCCCTGGTCTATAGTAGTGCACTATATAGGGCTCTGGTCTATAGTAGTGCACTATATAGGGAATAGGGCCCTGGTCTAAAGTAGTGCACTACATAGGGAATAGGGCCCTGGTCTAAAGTAGTGCACTACATAGGGAATAGGGTTCTGGTCTAAAGTAGTGCACTACATAGGGAATAGGGCTCTGGTCTATAGTAGTGCACTATATAGGGAATAGGGCTCTGGTCTAAAGTAGTGCACTATATAGGGAATAGGGTGCCATAGGGCCCTGGTCTAAAGTAGTGCACTATATAGGGTGCCATTTGTG